>NW_008239054.1:19450-42007 GCF_000691975.1 Corvus brachyrhynchos | reverse complement strand
CCGCCGCGCCCCCCCCCCCCCCGCCGCTCCTCGCTCCGCCACCGACACTGCGGCTCGCTTGGCTCCGCCCGCGCGCGGGAACTGCCTCGCTGCTGCTCGCAGAGCGCTCGGTGCACGTGGCCTGGGCCGCACGGTCCCTGCGCCAGGCTTCCCTTCGCCAGGACACAGCTGACATTGCTCAACAGTCTCGGTAACTAAATAATATTCACGAAAATATTCTTCCATCGGCATATATTTTGACTCCAATATTAACTGTGTCCAAACGGTTTTCCAAAAGCCCTTCGTAAGAATTAAATCCCAAGAAACATAGAAAAAGTTCTTAAACAACCATGCCAGGAAGTGTTTCAGTTCTTTTTGAGCTTGAATCAAGCTAAAATTTACAAATCGTTGTTCAAGAATCATTTTAAGTTTAAGATAAATGTCCATATGCGGCTCTGAGAGCCAAGAGTCTTCCCACCGTTCCTCCATAGTTTAGATACGGAATAGCAAAGCAAAACCAAGAAGAGGAATCCAAAGTTTCCAGGGTTTACTCACACAAATCAGTCGCTTAGGGATCGGGGATCGTTCTGCTCACAAATCTCCACCATTTGTTGCAGTGGGGATCCTGCAACACGCATATATCAAACCAGGAGTCCCGTGGAAAGGAAATATATATGGACAGACAGATTCTTGATAGCTGTTTCAGAGATGTTTATTTCTCCAGCCGCATGGCCGGAGCTCTGCCCAGGAACTGTTCCAGTCACGGGACCAAGGGTCCTTCTGCCTGCGCAGGGAACACAAACCAACCAATGGGAACGAGGCTGAGCAGGGACAGGGAAACCCCGTGTCTGTGCCCTCAGGGCCCCTCTCCCAGGGCTACATGGCAGGGGAGGGACCCCAACACCAAACAGTCAAGATTTAAATGCTCTAGGTCCTGTAAAGACAAAGACAACTATTGACCTTGGATTCCCAGTTCTTACTGCTTGATATTAAGCTGTTCCCTGCCTTTTTATTAGTTTTTGTAAAACATATTCTCTAGCCATAAAAAACCAGGAAAGGAAAGGAAAGCCATAAGACAAGGAGAATCAGTAAGCATAAATTCAAACTAACTCCAACTCATGGTTGGAGGCTCTATCCTGCAAGGAGTAGTTTTAGCATATACTGCAATCATCATAGGCCATTTAACCTGAAAATATATTTACTTTAAAGGTATTTGCATTTTATGCTCATCTGATCCAATGCATTCTAGGTTCCCTCTACTGTTCTATGAGAGTAAGCTGTAATAGTGACTTGCACAATACAGTTTTACAGTTCTCAAGGCCTATATTTCAAAAATGGGACTACCTTCATGTGAGACATGTACAGTGGTCCTATCCCCAGGAATGATCAAGGTACTTAAAAACACAAGATGGATTGTCAAAAAATTATTGTTTGTTATTTTAAGTTACGCTGAAACTGTCATTAATTTACCTTCAAATGCCATTATGCTATCCCAAGGAATTTATAGTTTTGAACTAGACTCCGAATTCTACCTTGGAAGCAATCATCTGTTGCTTTATTCTCAATGTGTGTATGGCTTGGACTACACCTTTACCATCTATATCAGCTGTGTTAAGCAGCTCCCCATGGATCCTTGACCAAGTGGTGCAGAAAGTTGATGGCCTTTATGATAAAGTCCAGGCCCTTCAAGCTAGATTCCATTCATACTCAATATTGCAAGAGTGCTCCATGGAGTGAGCGTTACTCTCTCATTCTTTTTATTTAAAAATAAATTAGTTTTAGAGAATTGCCATAAGTAAGAGGAGTAAAAGGAAAAAAATTTGGCGTAGGTCACAGTCATGCTGTATTTTGCACTGACATCATTCAAAGAAAATACTCTGGACTAGGCTGAGATTCTCTGCCTTGAAACTGTTTTGATTATACTTGCAACAGAGCTTGGGTATTAAGTAACACATGATTGGGAACAAGTGGACAACCAAGACCACAAACCAGCTTATGAACAGAAAGTAAATGAGCCTGATAAAATAGGTTTTCCCTGATGAGACTAAGAAAGTGGCCTGAACTTTGAGGCATGATTTGTACTTCTCAAAGTGAAAGGTGTTACCCTGTGCAGTTCTTTATTTTTATGGTGTTTATTATTTCCTCAAATCTTCCTTAAATGCCTCTGTCACTTCCAATTATATATTCCTTCTCAGATATGACTCTTATTCTGAGGTTTTCTACTTAATTTGAGTAGACTTAACATCAACTCTTTAGAGGCCATACTTGCTTAAATAGGGTCAATTTAGCCTGTTAAAAGTTTTCTTCGCTAGAATAAAACTGAACTTTATTTATAATAAAAGAGGGAGCATAATGTGAATTTCCCAACTTGGAGCAATGCAAATATAGTATTCTAAAAGGGTCATCTCAGACTGTCACAATTATGTTAATGGCTTGTTTCTCTCTCCCCTTCGTCACATGCAGATACCCCAGAAGCAGCCTGTGGACAGTCTGTGTAAGCAGGTTTGGCAGCAGAGTGACCTGCCCAGCATGTGGTGTCCTGCAGAGTCTGGAGGCAGTGCCCTGGCAGTGCCTGTGTCCCGTCCTGCAGCTGCTAATAGCAAAGCAAACCCACCTCCTCCTGAGGGTCTCCTTCCCAGGCAGTCCAGATACAGCCAGTGGTATCCAAAAGGCAGCCGGCGTCACCCACATTTTTGAAAAATAATTAAGGCTGAAGAATTTTGTGTGAATTACCAGACCTGATCATAGCAAACAGTCTTTCTGTGCGTAAGTCCTTTAACAGTCCTGCCTCCTAATTTTTGCCATTTTTTTTGAAGTTAATATGTGTATTTAAGTGTACCTTTGTAGATTTATTTAAGTCTGCTTTCTGTTACTGTGCATCATTCAGAATGGTTCTCATATCCAAACCATAGACTTCCACATTTTAAAGTCATCTCAATGAATGGACAGAAATACACTTTAAGCTATAAATAAGGAGGTGATGCAGTGGTTAAATAAATTACTAGAGTAATGCTGTTAGTTCTGCCAGTTTCCTAAGATGACTGAATCTACTTCTCTTATCTGTGAGAAAATGAACTTTTTCCAGTGGCAATGGTATATGCAAATTAAATTACTACCTTACAGCAGTATGTGTCAAGTATCCATAAATTATATAGAAGTATCCAATATACCCTTGCATATAGCAAAGTACCCAACACTGTTTGAAGGTAGGACTCTTTGGTGATGCACAGGACTGGCAATGTGACCAGCAAGAATAGATATTCTTTCAAATTAAATTACTGCTTAAATAGAATCAAACAGAGGAACTTGGGAGTTACTCAGTTGAGGCCCTTGATCTATAAGCAACAGTATTTCTTTCAGAACCACATAAAGCAACACCTTAAAAGGTTAAAAAATGTTTGGGTTTTTTTTTTAGGTTTTTACAGGACCTCATTACCCAGACAATTCTTAAAATCCAGATTAAAACTACTTTTCCAGCTACTTTTCTCAGGTAAACCTTAGTTAAAGGCTTGAAAAATAAGCCTATGTAAAACTTATTACTAGAACATATTGAATGTTAGAACATGCTGTATTAAATTGTGTACTGCCGTAGAAATACTATATGATATACCATATGATGTTAGTGTGCTATACTAACAACATTTCTACTTTAAATGTTATACTTATTTTTGATATAAAAGCCTTTAAATATAATTAAAATGGAAAAATTAAAACAGCATATTTCTGAAGCAAAAATTATATCTGAATAGGAAATCTGCAAGGCATTCTAGTCTCAAATTATTTTCTGTAAGAAATTCCAAATGTGTAATTCTGTTCTGACTTGGTATAAAAGTAAGTTCCGAACTGCTGAGCGGAAAATGTAAATATGAGTTTCAAATAGTTCTGAAGAAGAATAATTAATCTTTTTTTTCCTCTTTTTCTCACAAAGCAAGACTTAAGAATCTGCTATGTCAGGGTTGCAGTGTAAGGAGTGATATAACTCAGTTACTGTTTTTCATGAGCAAGAAAGAACATAGATTTTGAGTAAGAAAAAAGACTGAATGTCCTCAACCAAATTATTTTTTGTTATTCCATAAAACAAATGGATGCTAAGCTGAAACAAAATGGTTGATTCTAGACCTTGTCAATATAGATTTCATCATGAATTATTTAAAAATGATTTGGACAAAATGCAAAGCATTTTTTTATGTTGGTATTCTTGCTTTTGAAATAACCCTTACAGATCAGTAGCTCAGAAACTCCATATTTTAACACAATGCACTGTAAAATCATAATGTTCCTAAATCTCATCAGTGGAAAGTGTCACTGAAATCTCTGAATGCCTCAGGTCAAAGGAAAAAGTGATAAAAGCAGTAGAATGGAACAAGAAATAAACTTCATGCCTACATATAGCCAAGGTAATGGAACAAAATACTCAACAATAGAGAAAATCCCTGTGAGATTGCAGAAAAAAGCACAGTGCCTTCACACTAACCAATGCATCTGGACAGAGATACGCTGGATAAAATTCTTGTCAATCTGTTGCAAAATATGAAGTCCTAATAAATAGCCATAAAATTGAACCATTTAGAAAGTTTTCTTATTGTGTACACCTTTTTCTATGTTAGCAGATTCTTTTAGTGTTAAAATACGACTATGGTTTTTATGGTACTTCAGAAAATCCTAATTTGATCTTTGCCAGCACGCTGCTGTTTAAAGAATCTTACCAAAAATCAGTAACAGATTTTGCTGTTAGTAGGTTATGATCTAACTCTTGAAGGTTTTTTTTTATGCATGCCTGGATTTTCAATCACATGAGTGATTCAAAAATTTTCAAACACAAGTATTTTAAACACAAATCTATTTAACCACAAGTTTATTTAAAAAGAGGTTTAGGAATGTACTTTTCACTGGGACAGTACTATCCAGTTTGTTCTAAAGGCCTGGGCTGAGTAGGGGTTTTAAGCACATGCCAGTCAGACCAGCTTAAAATAAGTAAATCCTTAAACATCTTGCTTAACTAACATTTCTACTACCACCATCAGGAAGCATTAGTGAACCAGCTGCTATATTTCTTTATAAAGCTAATCCCTTTCACTTTTAGGACAAAGAGATTTTTTTGGAAGGGTCCCATTAGGGTGTTGTACTGGGTCCAGCTAAGTAACCTCACCACGAGTCTAAGGCCTGAGCAGGCAAAGAAGGAAGAGCCATCTTTCAAGGCATACCAGCCTGCTACCTCCATTAATGGGATGGGAGTGGTCATTCACAATGTGTGCTTTAGTCGTGCAACCCTTTCTTCATCCCAATGCACCTTTTCCTCAAGAAAGTATTGTAAGGGTGTGTGGGAGGAGAGAATCTGTTCATTTAAGGGTGTTTGGTCAAGGACTTTCTTCAGAGCAAGGAAGGACAATAATAAAGGGAAGAAGCCACAAGCATGAACATGCAGGGACACAGACCTGACAGGTGAATGGTAAAGGAGGAAGTGGCGAGACCCAAACCTAATGAGTTGTATTAAATTGATGACAGCTTGTGTGAGCAAGAGATGGCTTATTCTAGTGAGGTTGTATAATCAGATAACATGTCAATTGGGAAAAAGTTTAAAAGGGGGAGACCAGAACCAAAATACACAGAGGCACAGACATCACAAAACAAACATGGAGACAATGACAAGAAACATACCTCACCAGTCCCTCTAATTCACCAGCTGTCAAGGAAGGCACCACTTCTAGGAAGATCAACCTGGACTTTGCTACTGATAAGTCAAAAGATCCAGACTGGGAGGGGTGGGGTAATGGGATATGCAGGAGGAGTGAGTTCAGGGAGGAACAAAGCAAGGGGAAGGCAGAAAAGCATCAGTACAGCTGTCTGAGCCTTGCACCTGATCACCACGGTCTGTCCTATCATTTTACTAATTCTTTTCTCAATGGTCTCTCTGAATAACCTCCCTCTCTGTGTATGAGCACCACAGGGACTAAGGGCCAGCTACTGGTGAGACCTCTTTGTGTGCGAGTGAAAATTGGTGTCAGCTATTGGAGTCAGAGCAAGAGATACAGGTGTCCCTGGACCAATATCCAGCAACCTGGGGGACTATCAGGAGTCAGGTGGGTGATAGTCTTAGTGACGATGGCTGGAGCATGGCCACAGGTGTGCCCATATGCCAGCTGTTGGATGGTGACTGTATCTTCTGCATTCCTGGGGTGTGCATCTGAGCATGCTGGCAAACTTGAAGCTGGACCAGTCAGCAAGTAGCTGGGCATCAGGTCCAGGACAGAGTATCAGGAGGGTAGAAGGTTTGTGCCAGTACATCCAGAGGACTTGGAAATGTGCAGTGCAAGAGGGATGAGTGTCTGTGTGTGTGTCTGTGTGTGTGCACACTTATGAGTGTTAAGCTGGACCAGCTGGCAACTGGGGACCTGTGGGAAGGGCTGGCAGCTAGGCAGGAGAGCCAAGCAAGCAGATGGATCACACCAGTGATTGTGGCATCCACAAATATATGTGTGCGCTTGAGAACATGGAGAGTGTCCTGTGTGTACCTGCACTAGTGACCCACCTCTGACAGCTGAAGAGCAGGGGGACATGGCTGGCTGTGCTCGTGTTTTATGAGAACCCTGTACATAGGCAGGATGAGGTGGCTTCTAACATCCCTCAACAAGAATCACCTTCTGTTGTCAGATCTATGCAAGCATGAGAGTATGGTGTGCTGAGATCCACCAGAGGAAACTGACCCACAGGCTGCTTTAATCCATGAAGGCAGATTTCGAGCTCTTCCATTATTCATGATGAACTCACAGACTTATGTCCCCCTAAGTCTTCTCACTCAGGCAAAAAAATGAGGCATCAGATAATTATGTTTTCAAAGGTCCTGCAGAGAAAAAACAGACACCTAATATGAAATGAGGAATGGGTTCCCAGCTCTTAGGTGTTAAACACACAATATCTTAATGTTATCCATTAAACTAAGCTCCTCATGCTTCTCTTGATGATCACACCTGTATTAATCTTCATAAGTGAGCATTCTAATGATTATTTACCATTTTTGGGGTCTGCTCTTTTTCAGCTAGTAACTTTGTATCTTGAGAACATTGCTTGAATTTTACCATAATTAAGGTGACTAACAACTGAATAACATGGCAAACCATGACATTATTAAACAAGTGGTAACTTATAGAACAATATATTAAAAATGTGCCAAATTACAAATTCACGTTGCTTTTTAAAATCTATGTGAATAATTATTTGGTGAAAATGTCACATCACATAAATGATATTATTGTTCTGCTATAAATTCTCTTCTGCTCTTTCAGAAGGTGTGCACCATGTATTTGCACAGTGTTATTTCTAAAGGCTTTAGGAATAATAAAAAGCACAAAAAGGCAGACTTCTTATAGTGAGGTTCAACTTGCTAGTGTACCCAGCTCCAAGGTTTCCTTGACAGCAAAGGAAACATTCTTGCTTGCATAGAGGTTGTAACAGATTTCTACTATTTGACCTTAATGGAACAATAGCAAAATTGACAGACAGTAAAAAGAATAATCCTTTTAAAGTGATCTCTCACAGCAACAGAAATTATGTTAAGAATATTATATGTGAAATTTGCAGATGAGCATACTATGGGGTTTTTTCTGCACTAACAAAAATTGTCTGGCCTTTCTCAAAGTATCTGGATTCTACTTCTGCATAAAGTGAGGTGTTCATCTTTAACACTCAATGGATGTTAAATATTTATATGAGATATGAAAAGAGAGGTTGAAAAGTAAATACACTTTAAAAATTCTTTTTTAATCCAAGACAAAGAACTGGGCAGAAAAAAGCTCAGAATAAAGGATACTTTTACACTAGTACTGTGCAGAGTATATATCCCAATATTAAGTGTACATTCCTTGGACTTGATCCACCCTCTATTGTATTAAAGAACTTTAAACAAAAGCTGCTGGGGAAAGGGAACCTCAATCCATCCCACTCCTACAACTTTGATACCGGAGACATCAAGAGATGTCCAGAGCCTGAAGAGGGATTGCAGGTCATCAGGAGAACATGTGAAGAGCAGCACAGAGGAATTCTGGTCACTCCAGACAGTAAGACAGATTCATCAGGGGCCGAAACCAAATGTTGTTATGGAAACACACTCAGCCTGTGGAGTAAACAAGAGGACTTAGAGATACATGCCTTCCTGCAGGACTGTCATCTTATTGACATTATGGAGCCATGGTGGGATGGCTCCTATGACTAGAATGGATGCATACAAGCCTTTTAGGAAGGACAAGGCAGGGAAGATGAGGAAGCAGTGTTGCCCTCTGTATCACTGCACAGATGGAGAGCATGGAGCTCTACCTGGGGATGGATGAGGAGCTGACTGAGAGTTCAGGATTAAATGGATGTTCAGGATGTGTCAAGATTAAGTGGAGAACAGGGACAGGTGGCAATATTGAGGGTCTGCTGTGTGTTACCTAACCGGGAAGACTGAGCAGATGAGGCCCTCTGTATATGGATAGGAATGGCCTCATGTTCACAAGCCCTGGTCCTTAAGGGGGAATTCAACCACCCTGATATTTGTTGGAGGGACAATACAGTGAGGCACAAGCACTCCAGAAGGTTCCTGAAATGTGTTGATGTTAACTTCCTTCCTGGCAGAGGAACCAATGAGAAGAGCTGCTATGCTGGAACTTTCTCCTATCAGCAAAAAGAGGCTGTGGGGAAAGTGAAGCTCAAGGGAAGTCTGGGCTACAGTGTCCATTAAATGGTGGAGTTCAAGTTCCTCAGGGCAGCCAGGAAGATGCACAGCAAGCTTTCTAGCCTAGACTTCAGGAGAGCAGACTGGCTTCTTCAGGGATCTGCTTAGTAAACTGCTATGGAATAAAACCTTGTCAGGAAGAGGGGCCAAAGAAGGCAGATTAACATTCAAAGATCACCTCCAAGCTCAGGACCCATTCATCCCAACAAAGAAGAAGCTGAGCAAAAGTGCCAGCAGGCCTGCATGGATAAACTAGGAGCTTCTGGAAAAACTCAAACAGATTAGGAAGCCTACAGAGGGTGAACCAAACACAGGTAGGCTGGGAGGAATACAGAGAAATTTTCCAAGCAGACAGGGATAAGTTTAGGAAAGTCAAAACCCTGGTAGAATTAAATCTACTCAGGGAAGTCAAGGGCAACAAGAAAAGACTTCTATAGGTACATCAGTGATAAAAGGAAGACAAGGGAAAATATGGATCCTCTTTGGAAGGAATGGAAGACCTGGTTGCCCAGGATGTGGAGAAAGCTGAGGTACTCCACCACTTTTGTGCCTTTGTCATACTGCTCAAAGCATTCAGTGGTTCTATGAAAGAAGAGACATTAATTTCAATGAAATTTATACACATTCATATGATGTCAGATTATGTTTCAACTTGATATAAATTTTGTATAACCTATGATGATACAAGGCTAATAGTCATCACTAGCATTTTTTTTTTTGTCACAGAAATGTCAGAGAAAAGCTGGAGTTACTGATGTCTAAATAAGAAAAAGATGCAGATTCTGATGTTAGGGAAGAATGGGAAGCAGCTGAAATAATTGTAATTGATATATGTTTTTGCTAAAACAGTCATTAGTGTGATGAGAAGTGCCACTGGCAGTTTGTCATCATTATGTTTTCAACAACAGCTTAATAAAATAAATTTGGACAAACTTCTTTATTCCCAATTGTAATCATGTTTTCATACTTGCCTTCAGGGCCTTTTCCTTTTCTATCAAAGTTTAGATGTTACAATATTCAATTCTAGAAAAAATAAGATAAAATTCTGTGTCCAGAAATATTCTGAATTCTGAGCATAGTATTTCCACTTTCCAGTTCCTTCGTACATAATGATTTTAGTGATGACAGTAATTTAATTATTTATACCCTGTCGATGTCAAGAAAAAAACATCAGTAATTTCACAGTCGTGGCTGTTAAGGTCAAGGTGTAACTTTACAGTAATATTTAAAAAAAAAAAAATCCTAGGAGAACAAAAATGTAAAATTTTCTCATCAACGTGGTACCTGATCAGCTGTAGGAGGAACACAAACTCAATCAAACAGTGCTGGATTTGACTCAGGGTCAGTGCAGGAGTTCCATCACTGCTCTGGGAACAGCACTGGGAGTATAAAGAAGGATCTGAGGACAGAGATCAGAAATTGCAGCTGAAAAAGATATATTCTTCACCTGAGGACAATGACAATGCAGGGTCCAACATATCAGATATCCTCCCAGAAATGGTAAAGAGCGGTCAAGAATATCTGACAAGCTAATGCCTGGGCAGAGACTTCTGCAATCTCTTTTCCCAGCTCCTCTTGCAACTGACTTTCTCTGACTTCTCATGCCAGCACTTGATGTTCCCACCACTTCCCACCTTCCAGGCTGTAGCTTGTTACAGAGGATGACACCACAGGTGTACCTAAATAAGCTTTTTTTTGCCTAAATAGGAATCTAACAGATTAGTTCCCAATGGATATTTAATTTTTTACCACAAAGAAACTAGCTAGGCTGCATCTGTTCTTGAGCCATTTGAAGAAGTTTCATACCCATGCCTTCATTGCTTGTACTGGCATATGTTTCCATCTTTCAGCATATAAATGGCAAATAAGAGCTTAAATATTTCCTATATTATGAATCTAATCATGTCACAAAATAATTTGTATTCCTCTTCCCTCTTCTTTCAAGACTCAAAGGTAGCAACAGGAAACCTTCATGGAGTTTTGCTATTATTTCTAATTTTCTTCCTACATTAAATTTCTTCCCACCTTAACTTTCCTTCTTTTTTACTCCTTCACACAAGTACATTATGGTATCTGTGAATGCTCACAACTCACAATGACAGCAGCGACATATTTGTTGAAGTCCTAACTCCACTTGCAATTTTGTGGCAGATTTTATCATTGCATCTGATTCAAAGCTCACTGAAAACAATACAGACTGCAAATTCCTGTTGTAGAACTGTGTTTCAGTTTATTTTTGCTTGCGTACATTCAGAGCACTTTTCTATAATGAAAATTTATTGTGCTTTCCACTCAGAAGTGGATGCGCCTCATAAGAGAACTGTAGATGTTCCAATTAATTCCCTTAATAATATAAAAAAGTCAGAATAAGTTCATGACAGCTATAAAGCAGGAATGGAATTGACTATTCAGTAATACTGACGGCATTGCAATTTACTATCCACTCACAAAAAAAAAAAAAATCTTATGCATATAAGAATGTATAAGTTTTATATATCCATGTATAAATCTACAAGCAAATAAAAGTCTGTATACTACAAGAATAAGAAATTTCATTCTGAAGAACCCAAACGTGTTTCTGGTACTTGTGGGATCTTAGGAAACTGAGAATGATAGTCCCTGGCTACTTACTGTGACTTGAAACAGAGAATGCTTTCCACCTATGTGGCAGAGGAAACCACATCTGAAATATCTGAACTCAGGCTAGCAATATTCCCTTGAAATCTATGGAGCTATTGTCGTATATCCACAGTCTTCATTGACTTTGGGTTAAAAAATATTCAGCTTGTAGGCTTGAATGTTATTGATAGGTTTAAGTTTTTTTCATCATATTAAATGGTGCTCTGGTATCTTCTCAGTGATGTTTTTTAATTTTGGTTTGGGTTTTTTTGGTAGTTTTTTTTCCCTTTTTGTTTTTATAAATCAGTTCTTGAATCTGAAAAAAATATAAAGAAAAAATACTTTAAAAATTGTCTCGAATCACTTCAGTTTGTAACAAATAATCAGCTTATTAAATAACTTCAAAGGAGACAAATGTCTTTCCTCAAAGCATTTTTACCACTTACAGCTTATAGAAGCAAGATTTGGAATCCCACTTCTGGGATTTATTCCTTTTTAATGTTTCCCAAAGTATTTTTTTTCTATTTTCAGCAACTCAACATCACTGTCACTAAAATAACCTGGCTGTTATTTTAGAAGGGTTTTTTACACAAATAACTGTAATGTAAACACCTATTCAGGGCCTTGCAAGGTTGCATGCTATCTGAATATATTACAATAACATTTTTATTGGCCTAAATAGGTGAAAACAAGTAAACTGAAAAACAGAGAAATTAAAACTACCATGTAAAATAGGTCTTAAACCAGATCTTCATCTATTCTTTAGTTTTCCCAGTTCCAAGAGGTACTGTGACTTGCACGGTTGCTCTTTCTATGTGTACATTTATGTTGTGAGCTTTTAACTTTTTTGTCTCTGCCTGTTTCTCTAATGCAGAAATGAGAAGACAGTTCTTAGAGTATACTTAAAATATAAGAAAGGAGAAAAAGACTCACGATATGCAGATTAATTTCTTTCTATATTTCCAACACTTTTTCTCCATCAGACATTTTTTCTCCTACTTCAGACATGCCTATTTAAACAGCAATTCCAGTTTTGACCAAAATAAGCACTTCAACTTCTTTTTTCTGTTGTGGCAGAGAAAAAAATATCCCCAAGCTTGTCAATGCATGTCAAAACATAGGCTTCAAGCCAAGGGCTTGTACAAAAGCCTCCAAAGCAATAAGCATAGATAGAAAACAATTGTGACAGTTTCTAAACCTGTTCTTCCCATGCAGACTACTACTTATGTCAGCTGCACTGCTTATGGCAGAACATACAGCTGTTAAAATGTGCACATCATTCTGCAAACAAAAAACACCCACTCTGAAAGCTGAAACAGGAAGTTTTAAGACTACATACTTTTGAAAATGACCAGAATAAGACATGATTTTTCATTTCCCTAATTAGATCACTATATGCATATATATCTATATCTATCTATCTATTTATCTATCTATTTAATTTTCTACATTTTGAAGTATGCAGGTTGTATAAGTTCATTCTTATTCAAAAGTTTACCAGAACTTTTAATGGAAAGCTACTTTATGATCAGATGCTGATATGATTATAAATTTCAGTTGATGACAGTGTTGAATGTCTTAGACAAAAGAGGGACTGTGAGCCCATTATCAGAACTAAGATCAAGAGAGGAGTTCAGATAGACCTCAATTACATTGGAATAGCTTGATTTTCTCAGATTCATCCAAAGCTAAAGAAAATATGTTGTTCCCAGCAAAAGTAATATTTTTATAAATATTACAAAAAAATCTTTGATTATCTGTCTTTTATCTCCTTTCCTAAATGATGTATCTTTCCAGTAAATCACATCTGGGCATTGTATTGATGACCAAAAATAGGTAGGTCTTTATCATGTAGCAGACATCTTTTTTAGACTATGACCACCTTATGAAGGTCTTTTGAAATTGGATTTAGAATGTTACACTTCATGAGTTTTTGATTGTACTGAATGCTGTTTTTTCTAATAATTTCAGGAGAAACTGGAATTGTTCAGCTGCACCAGTTACTAATAGGGGTTTAAGAAAGGAACTGGGATTCAGTGCTTAAAGAGAAGAATCCTAAACTTGAAATTGTTAGTCTGGACAGTGAATAAAGAATAAGTGTATTTTCTGTGCTTAGAATATCTGAAAGAGAGTTTAGGAAAACACATTTTGGTTTCTGATTTCTGTACTGACATTTCTGACCTTAGCTATATCAAGGAAATAGTATTTCAATTCCATGTTGCAACATGAGAATTTCAATGCTTTCTATTCCCGATACTTATCCTCTTGAGATGACAAACTCTCCAGGGCAGAATAAAGAGGAAACACCAGGCTTGTGCATTGCCTATGTATTTTTGCAAGGCAAATAATTAATTAGATTTGTACTAGGAGAAAGGATGTAATCAGTGTATTGAATACTTGAATTGCTGTCTTTTGGAAATATCAGATTTTGATGATCAGAATGGTTATTACAGTCTTCTCCCACACAGTCCTTATTGACGTCCCAAACCACCTTGGTTTAAATAATTCCCAAATCTTTTACTCTTTAGACTTTAAGCATGCTTATTTCATTATAATACTCCGTGCATATTAAACTTTTATCTCCAATATCACAAATATGGTATATAGATATAGCAATAGATTTATATTTATATGAAAAGATAAATTATATCACAAAGGAAGTATTTATCCATTCAGCAAACACTGTGCCTTCAATAACATGTAAATCAAGCATCTTTCATGGTGTTAAGAGTTTCACACTGATGAAATAGAAAATATATGTCTAACTGTGTAGAAGACCAGACCTTAGAATGTTTTGTCTCGAACATTCTGAGTATTGCTGCAGGAAAGGTGATTGGAGGAGAGGATCCTGTGGAGATGGGGCAGCGCTGTGCTGAGCCAGAGTCCTGCTCTGCCTTGAGACTCATGCTCAGTCAGCAGCTTTGATTGTGTGTGATTGTAGATGCTAGCAAGGGCTAGCAGATGAATTTTCCTGTGAAACTTTCCATTCTCATAAGCAAGCAGTTAGAGAAATCCAGCTTCTCACAGCTTCTCACAGCTTCTCTGTGAAAGTTTTCATTCTCATGAGAACTGGATGGACAACAGTTTGTAGGAATGTAAACCATTTCTGTACCTGCAGGCTGTTGTGAGAACACTAGAATTGTTTTCAGTTTTGTGAGAATAATATTTGGAAATGGGTGTCTTACTGCTCAACCTATCACCTCCGGAGGTGGTGGGCCAATAGGCCAATCATGTAATTTCTCTTTTGTGAACTGTGCTATAAAGGTTATGGGTGATTAAACGAGGTCGCTTCGGCCATACCTTGCAACCTGGACTTGTGTCGTGATTTGCCGTCCTCTGGGGAATAAAAGCGACATGGCTTGTGAGCCAGCACCTTTGAGGAGCTTGTTTTGGGAGTTGAGAACTTATTGAAATGTACTGAACAAAATTAAAGGCTTCTTAGCCAACACCTTTTGTGGAAGAGTTTTGTGAGATTTTTAGGGCTTGTTAATCAACGCCTCTTGAGTCCAGGCAGTGGGCTGGTTCCTGGAGTTATAGAATACTGTATAATAAAACATAAAGAGCTCCCTGATACAGGTCCAGTGTCTTTTTTCAGCCTGACAAGAATTTACAATGAACATCACACCCCCTATTGATGGGTCGTGATAAACTGTAATAGAAGTTACCCCAGTAAACTGATAAACCTTCATGTGGAACAAACACAAATCATGCATGAGCAAAAAATGTCTGCTGTTAGAAATAAGACTGTGTTGAATACTTCACCTGGAGTTGGTTTATATACAAATCCAGTTAGATTGCACAGTTCACTTATGTTATTCATACCACTAACCAGGCCAGATATGAAAGTTATAAAATTACTTCCATTACATATGAGAGGTCATTTTTAGAAGGCCTATGCCTGTCTTCTAATTATTTTCCCACATTCCCTCCCACTAGAAGAAGATTATAAAGCAAGATACAAAGATTTTAAAAAGCAAAAAGTATAAAATCTAGTCTGTTTGCCGTTGGCACTTGGGATATTCTCCTTCCATACTCCTGAAGAGAGCTTAGCCTCTGCTGCTGACCCTCTACTGACTCACACAAATCCTCTAACCACTGTAATCTATATATTGAAGTATTATGTCCACTTGCCTGGCATCATTAATAAATAAATTAATAAATCAGCCTTGCAAACCTAGACCTCTGACTGTGTCTCTGTATTCTATCACCTTCAAAAATTATTTCAAGCAAAAAACTATACTCAGTAACTTCCAAATAAGGGAAAATAAGGAGAATCAATAAATAATAATATTTTGTATCACAACAAAAGTCAATACTTCACATCTGAATAATTGAATTTTTCATAAAATTCTTTTCAGCTGGTAGCAGCTGTTAAGTTTAAAGCTCTCTGTCCTCCAAAATGCTTCACTGATCTGAAAATCTCACTGACTACAGGTGACCATCAAAGGACAAAAGTACAAAACACCTGCATGCTTTATTTCTAGTCTTAAATGTATGGAGAAGTAAACTAAATTTTGCAGTGTATAATATACATATTTTCTTCATATATAATAATATAAAAACTAAGGTTGTCTGTAAACTGATGTTACCAATATTAAAACCATGTCTTATGTACCAGCATATATAGACTGCACTATTAAAACTGCGAGCAGTAAGGTAATTCAAAAAATAGTGTTCTAGAACTTCATTAACGAAATTATGTAGTTTGTGTGAAGAAATTTCTGTTTTCCTTTTATTTAATGGAATGTGTAGATCTACTTTCCCCCCCACTGTCCATGGTGCATATAACAAGGTTTCATATACATTGCATTATCTGTAAATTTGCCAACTCAGTGTTGGTTTTGATGCTTGCTCTTCCTACATTTCTTCAGTTTTTCATGAAAGATTATTACATAAATATAGTTTCTATTAAGTAAAAATCAAGAGGAATTCTCCTTGTAATACCATTTAAAGTGGATATAAACTTGTTATAGAGCTAATAAAATAAGACAAAATTAGTGTAAGTAGGTTGGTACAGTTTTAATGGAACAGAAACAGAACTGCTCTTTCTCTTACTTGTAACTTATTTTATTTAGAAATACATATGTGACCCACAGATATACAATTCTGTGTCCTATCAGTATTTATATTAAATTATCAGTTCCATAAAAATAGCAACATAGCAACTCAATATAAATTGGTTGACAGTTTAATCAAAATCAACACATTAGTGCTTCATCAGCAATCCCTTTTTGGAATTCTGATTCCCACTGGATAAATCATTTGCAAAGTGTATTGCTTTGCAGAGTAAATATGTCCATATTCATAGTAAGAGTGAGGAAAACCAGACAACCATGTGCTCAAAACCAATTTTTAAGCAATTAGTTCAGTTTCATAAATAGCTCCAGAGAACTACATCAAACACTTATTTTTCATAAAAAAGATCAATGTAATATCATATCAAAAAAATAGCTGAATAGCATTTATTTGTCTGAACAGTGAAAGATTCAATTGATGTTATTCATGAGTAATTAGTTTTTGAGTTCAATATTATGTAGAGCTAAATTCTGTGAAATATGGAAAGTAGCATATACCCCACAGGGGACAAAGTCTCCCATTTAATACTTGCCTGTATTTCCTGAAGGACTTTAGGCCTCCCCTGAAGTCATGCATTTTGCACAGCTGCGGAAGCTGAATATCCCAGCTCTTTCAGGGGCTGCAACGTGTA
Organism: Corvus brachyrhynchos; assembly: GCF_000691975.1. Lineage (NCBI taxonomy): Eukaryota > Metazoa > Chordata > Aves > Passeriformes > Corvidae > Corvus > Corvus brachyrhynchos. The sequence continues at coordinate 24,992 of NW_008239054.1, read as the reverse complement.
TATGTTGTGTGTAACACCAGCATTCAGGCCTAGGAAGTGACACTATTCCAAACAGTAGCTGTATTTCTCTTGTTCTGGATGCTCTGCATTTTTTTGGAAGAAATCTTTCTATTGACCCCAAGCAGCGTATTAACGCAGTTCTTGGTGCTCGAGGCACGAGCTCTGGAGTGCCCCAGGTCAGAGCAAGTCCAGCAGCGTTCTTCTGTGCGTCGCTGAAGCGACTTCGGCATCAGGAAAAGAGCTGCTTGCTGGGCTAGCTAGCTGGCTTCTTTGCAGAGGGAACATGGCAGGAGCCGATGGGATCGGCTCACATTTGCTCGGAGATGAAGAGAGAGGGTGTTCCAGTCTGGCTTCTAACACATTTATTGTTAGAAGCCTCGCAACCCGAACAAGCTCGGAAGGGATGGAATGTGATGGGAGGCTTCCCCTAGGCTTGTCCTCAGTTTTATAGGGAATTTGAAAACCCCGGTGAAGGGGAAAACAACCAATGATTTACAAGCCAGGGGGAGGATAATGTAACAAGAGCCACTGGGGGGAAACTGAGAGATGGGAGTTATAACAGAGAACCAATGAACAACTGAGTAACCAGGAATTTTCCCGAACTGGGGCAGGCGGCTTGGACCCGGGCACCGCCCAGGGGGTGCAGCTTAGGCTTCTGAGCTGCCCATCAACCCACCTTCTGAGTCTGCCTCTTCTGGGAACTTGATCCAGGGCATGGGCTGGGATTCATTGGCATCACGCTGCCCCAGCCCCGCAGTGGGCTGGGTCACACCAGCAGCGTATGTGCCACCTCCATCCATCAGAGGAGAAAACCGCTGACCATACTTTCTCTGCTTTGCAAACTATGTATACTGAACAGTCAGGGTAGGAGTTCCTCAGGTATGTTAATGTAAGATTAATAGTAAGTTCCTCAGCTTTATTTTTGTATGTGTTTGGGATTTCGCCATTCTTTTAAATGTTCAATATTACATAGTGACTGAGAGGATAAGGTAAAGATGACACTAGATTTATGAGGCTATGGTTTTGACCTATTTAGTCAGCTTGTCTGTAGTGTAGATTTACATTTTTAGATAAATGAAATTCATAAACGCCCTTCTACAAATAGGCAAAATATAAATTATAGGTAAGCTACAGTTTTTTTCTATCCAACCAGTAAGTCCAATGTCTCTCGTGGTTTCAAATATTTTGTCTGTAAAAACTATGTTAACATCACCTTGTTGAGTCCTTAAAGCTGTGTCAGAGGGTTTAATTTGCAATAAAGAAATATAATTGCTCTCTACTTAGCAAAGGTGAGATTTTTTTTCAAGCTAGTTATTGCTGTTGCTTTATTCGCCAGAGATTTCTTTACGCTTCTGTGGAAGCAAATGACAGGACCAATATTAAACTGCAACTCTGTGACGAAGAGAAGTAAACTGCTTCACCAGGAGCTCCTGACTTTCCTTTCCCCAGTCAAATTCTAGTCACTTCAGCAGGGATCACCTATAATAAATCAGCTTTGTGCTCATTTCAGCAATGGCAAACAATAAATCACAATAATTCTCTTACTGTTCAGAGAGATTTCAATTCTTAGGAGATTTTTAATCACAGCAGAGAGGGAAGAGTGTTAATGGGGTCTATAAATTACCTTTAAAGAGGGTAATTATGTCCAGTGTTGTAATAAAGGCTGAGACAGCTAATATCATTAAAGCAATTAAACACTTTTTTAGATTGTGAAGATAAATTTGAATTAAAATATTACTGTAAACAGGGGGCCCATTTATTATGAAGCAATTGATTAGATAGTGGACTCAGCTAATATTGCTCTGGCTTAAACAGGTTCTGTGAACTTCATTCAGATTTTGTAAGGTAACAAGGCTACATATCACAAGTAGATTGTTATTGCATTATCATCACATAAATCCATGAACAGCATCTTTACTTGCACTCTTAATTAGATTTTGTTGAATGCAATTATGATAATTTCTTCTTAATTAGCTTCTGCTCATCTTTTTTCTTGTCTAGATTTGTCCTTACCTTTCAGCTTTCTTTTTCTTTTCTGTGGTCTGCATTCCTAAAAAAAAAAAAAAAGAACCTCATCGTGAAAATTAAATAACTGCTGAGTACCTAACCACCCCTGATTTTCTGCCCAAAACTGAAATAAAATACCTTTTACTTATCCTCTGCTTTTTCAGAATGATGCAGTGTGTTGCTTCCTTCAGCATAGTGGCAAAGTTCATTAGCAGAAGAGAGAAATATTCCTGTACTAGTTTATCCTGTAGGTTTGTGATTAGGATGTTTTTAGAAGGGAAACAAAGACTTTGATTTTTATCAGCCCAGAGATTACATAAAATATAATTTTCTGGGTGGCTGATTTAGTGACTCTAAGCTAATTATAAATTGTTTGATGGTGGGAAGGAAAAACCCAGAAGATGCAAGAGACTGACAGCCCAGAGGAATGGCCTAGCCAGCAGTCTGTGCTCTACTTAGGACAAAAAATCAGGAGAAAAAATGAATCAAGGGGATCAGTGTGGTAGTGTTACAACATTTTATGGAAGATTTAAATATTAACACGGGGAGAGCAAGCAAACACAGGTCCATCGGACTAGCCCAAGAACCAAGACATTCACTTATTAATGACAAACCAATGATTTATGAAATCCTTGTCTCCAGGATCTGTTCCCCTCCTAAGGCAGTGCCCAGACCCAGTCCACAGCAGACTCTTGCTTTTCCAGGATCAATGAATATTTGACTAGAACAATGCACAAGGGTTCATTGCTGGAAGGAATGCACTGAAAGTCCTTCAGGCTGGGCAGAGGATTCATACTGTGTTCCTGCATACAATGGAGAGGAAAGCAACATCATCTGCCAGTAGTGCTTTATTCCATATTTCTTCATTTTATTTACCTATATGTTTTGAAATGGTTTGGTAAATTAGTTCCAAAGAGTGTTTGTGGACACGAACACTGAGAGGCCCCTAAATCTGGAAAAAAAATTGGCATTTAATGCATATCTCTATTTCCAGTACTTTTTTTTTTTTCTTTTAATCATATAGTGGTTTCCTGCTCTGACTTCCTTTTTGAGGCCTTTAACTTCTCCTCTGTACTGTTTAGTGATCATAGGAACATAGCCTTAGGCCTGACTATAAGGACCAAGAAGAGGATACGCAAACTATGGAAGAATCTAGTGAATCTTAGAAAATACCTGTGATCCTGGTAAAATACTGGATATATTCTTTTGTCTCTTGTTTTTTGCCAAGGTTACATCCAGCCACTGTCAACATACCGGAAGATATAATATTTTTGCTCTTCTCAGCTCTTTTTTTGTATGCCCAGGAAGCTGCTGGACTGTGGATTACTTTTCTGTCTTTTGTTTTCAAAATGTGCATTTTACTTGTACCATAAAACTAAATAAATTCCTTTTCAATATGAGATGAACATTTCAGTCCACATCAGGGTTTAATAGCTCTTCTACATTCTGCAACAGCAGGATTATAGAAACAACACTGTAGGTGTTTTCAAGTCAATTTATTCATACATGTGTGTTATGTATGAACACAGCTTTAGCTTTTCGTTTTAAATGATTGCCAGAGGATATAATTAAGGGAAAAGTGGCAGATATGTCTCAAATATATAATCTTAATAGCTGTAATTGTTAATCAAAACACAGGTTGAATGCAAAGGTCTACCTGTATCTCGCCTAATGTTAGGCATATCAGTGAAGTACCCAAGGGAGAAATCTGGGATCTGACTATAGACAATGTAAAGAAAGGCACATATGAGCAGAAAAGGTCCTAACTGAGCAAACTGCTTGTTCTATTTATTGTCTACAAAACTGCATAATGCCATGGGCTCCAAATTTAGAATTTCAGTTAAACAGGAAACAAGCTTTTTCTCAGGAAAAAAATTGAAAGGATACTAAATTCAACATTGAATTATCCTCTTAATAGCAAAGAAAAACAGGTGAGAGGAAATTAGTGGGGAAATATATTTAAATTTGTTTTAAAAAGTGTGCATTTTATGCAAATTTCCAAAATTGCAATTAAAAATAGATAAATTGTGTGAAGGCTGAATTTTTTAAAAGAATTTATTCCTTCTTATGTGTAACAGGAACATACATTCTTTTTTCTCTGCAGCAGAGGAAAAATACTTCTCTGATATTATATGATTAGCAAGGCAGACTAGCAACTACTACAATATTTCTTTGTTACACAGAGAAGTAGTCACAATTTTGAAACTGATGTTTATTTTTAGTTCCATTACATGTATAGTCAAAGGGTGTCAAGCACTCTTACCCAAATCTCTATGAATATTTTTTTCCATTTCACATAGCACAACAAGCATTTGAGCATGTCTCCTCTCAGAGTGAAGTTGTGGGAGGCTGCTCAACATATCTAATAATTCAGGAGTAGTTGCCCATACTTTTTAAACTTTCTCCACCTCTTGGCCAGCAGTTTCAATCCAGTTTTTTGTATATGTTCAGGCATCACCATTCATTACACCCACCTGCAGGCTCATAAAGCCTTAACAACTCATTGGAACTTAAAAACATTAGTTTGTACAGGTTTTTTTTATAGATTAGTGAGTTATGTGTTCAAGTGGTGGAGGATAAAGCTGGGAGTAGAGAGAAAATGTTGGGATGCTCAGGTGTAGCACCAAACTATTACACAGTCTAAAACTGACTCACTTAACTTTACCCACAGCATAGCCATTACTGGAAGAAAACCAGCCATTCACCTTCAATTTACTTGTGAAAAATCCAGAAAATAGACCAGTAATTGAAGCATAGAGTATGGGCAATCAAATATTTAACTTTGTTGATGTAATAGATGCAAAACAATGTAAGACATCATTTTTATTCTTCTTCAGTCTCATCAGGTTGAGGAGTAAAGGGAAATCTCTAGTCAAGGAATGAATGATGATGTCTGACAACAAGAAACTGTTCTATGCTTGAGTGCTGTTTAGTTAGAAATTTGTGAAAATAAATACTGTGTGAAACAGAACGTAACTGTAAGACTTTTTTTCTGGTAGTAGCTATCAGACAATTGGCTTTCTCAAGGTTATAAAAAATATAGCTCCAGCTGACTTCCCATGTAACCCTCCATGGTCCTGCTCTTACTGGTGCATATATTTATCTCACTTAAATGTCAAGAGATCTCAAGATTTCACTACAAGAGTAAATGAAAGTTTACTTACTCAAATTAGTAAAGTTATGAAGGAAATCATATACACAGGTTGTCAACAAATCAAGAAGTCTGGACTCAGTATGTATATCCCATATATGTATTTTTTAGACCAAAGTTATTGATGTTCATTTCTATACAGGAACTGGACATGAAAATGAACACTGGCTATTTCAGAAGAAGCAATCTGGAATATGTCAGCAGCACATTCTTCCTAGTCACTAAAGTCAGAATGATCCATACTCTGAAACTTGAAGCTTCGGGTGGTGTTGAAAAGGAAGAGGGACTGATTGCTATACAGGATTTTCCAAACTAAATCTGGCAATTCATTATCTTGTTCTGTAACCTGCCTGAAGTAGTTACTAGTATCTTGCTGAATACCCC
>NW_008239054.1:0-19408 GCF_000691975.1 Corvus brachyrhynchos | reverse complement strand
AGGGAAAGAAAGAAAAAAAACCCCGAGGGCACAATCCATCAGCCAGTGATGTACATTCAGTCACACCCAGGGTGATGTTTTGCAAGCTTCATTTGCTATTAAGGTGCATCTCCTTTTTAGTTTACCTAAAACGTGCAAATAAATTTAAAGTAATTTATAGACTGTAAAAATTAGGTTAATCAAACAATGAAGACTATTTCCATTTAAGATAAATTTTTAAAGGCAGTCTTGCTTGGGTTTCATTTCAGTAGATGCCTGCTATCAGTCATGGATCTAGTTTAATACTCACCCTGCCCAACCTAATGTTCAGCAATAGGTTTCTGGTTATTAATTACAACTCCACAATATAACAGGTGCCCCATGCATCTCACCCCATTTATATTCAGGCAGGCTGGTACACCTCATTCTTATAAGCACACAGCACCAAAGCAATTACTGCTAAAAGCAGGTGTATTATTCATTGTGCTATGAAAAGTTCTCTTTCTGGTAGAAAGGTAATGAGTGCTTGAAAAGACTAATGTTTAATAATATTCTGTTAACAGATCATCTGTTAGAAATACTGATTAAAGGAAGGAGTCGATGCCAGATCCACATTTGGTGTTCATTTGCACAGCTCTGCTGAAATCAATAGCTCTCCATAAGTGTCTAAATATCCAAGTAAAAAGTGCTGACCTTAACATTGATCTCTGATCATTGAGACATTTGTGTGAGTTTTTAGCTATCTCTGAAAATACATTTTAATTTCCCCAAATGATAGTTAAGGACATTTTTGAAAAGCATTAATTCTGAGAATGTGCCTGAATTACAGAGTTGAGATTTGGATGCAGATACAAAACTTCTAGAATAATCACCAATCTTTGTATACCACACTTTGAATGAACAAGTCTTACAGGAAAAAAATGGATGACGAAGATATATATTATCTTATCCTAGATGAGACTTCAAAGTGCAGGTAAAGTTAGATAGACAGCTTGATTCTCATCTATTTCTGTATCTGTAATGTAACACTGAAAACCTAGACAGATTTAATTCACATCCTTATTTAGACCACAAGTTTCAGTAAGGTCCTCTGAGATGCAAGGACCTGACATTGCTCTGTCAGCGCTCTGACTTTCATTTAAACAGTGTGGAGCAGGATGTACAGGTCAAAACTGGACTACAGTTCAGGAGCATCATTGCCTGTACTCCAAAAGACCTATTTTCAGATTATTAAAATAGAGCACATAGTTTATGAGAGGCCTCCCTTCTGATAATTGAGAGGTTAGAGCCTCTTGCTAATATCCCTCTGGAAACTGAAAAAAAAAGCTAAAGAAGTAAAACCAATAATAGAACAACACATAAAAAGAAAATTATGGAAAGATTGTTACCAGCAAGCAGAAATATTATTCAAAGAATTCCAAGAATCATCACAAGATCATAAACCAGCTAAAAATGGATAATTTGAAATACTGTTTCAATTCCTAATGGACTGTATTTAAATAATTAGCTACATTCATAGCTTTACTTTTTACTAGTGTATTCTAATGTGGCTCTAGATTAAAACAAAACAAAATACTGGACAGGTTCCCAGATTTGCTATACTCAATTCCAAATTGTGAGTTCCTTGGAGACAATTTCAGAAATGTAAGACTGCACAAATATTTCTGTGTTTTAGATTAAGGTGAGGAGGAAATTATAAGTATGTAAAAGGCTGATATATGGTTACTTTTCTTTACCTCCAAACTTGCACTGATGTATATGATAGCTATGGAGATGAGTAAAAGTTTGGTTACCAGAAGTAACTGAAATCCTTATAATTAAAGCAGGTATCCATAGGAAAGTGAAATTCATTCTCTAATTTAAACCAGAAACATTTTCAAAGTTGACCATGTTCCTTCCTGCCCTAGCGGACATTTATACTCGAGGGGAAGTGCCTCAATTTTCCATTTTTCCTTCTTATTCTCTTACCAGGGGAATTTAAGAGACATAAATGATTTTTGTGTGCCTTTATGCAGCCTATTGGTCAATGCCATGAGACCTTAAGATGGCATAAATCATTTTGTGGGTATTTATTCTGTTTATTGTTGAACGCCCAGAATTTTGTACTAGTTCTGCTAGTGACCTTCAAATAGAATAGATTTTCTTGTCAGATCTTAGGGGAAATACGAAGTAGCTGACAATGTTTCTTCATGCAGCAAATAAAAACAGATACCCAGTGAAATCCAGAGGATGCAAATGTTTTATAACACTGAATGGAATTATATGTTTGAGCAAAGTTATGGACATGCTGAAATGGCTTAGGATGGGAACCTAATGTCTCAAGCCCTTATTTTTGCTGCAGTTGTGCCAACATAGGAGCAATTCAGTTATTTCCTCATCCATCTGTGGAAAGGAAGCTCCCCACCTTGTTCAGTGGGAGAAAGACAATTCCTAAGAATAGTCTTTTGGCATAACTGAAAGTATACTGTTTTCATTAACAGACATGAAAAAGAGTTTCTACAGGAAATACTTCCAACAATTTTAGCATATTCATCTGTGGACTTAATTTTCTTCTAACATAAAGCTTAACTTCTCATTTCCTTCAAACATACTAACAAGGTAACATGGCCTCTAGGAATAGGAAGATAGAGAAAAAGACATTTATAAGTGCATTTCTCTGAATTATCTTGAGTTTTAAGTTGCCATTATTGAGGGTTAGAGCATGGTGTTAATAACACCAAGGTTGTGGTTTTGAGCCTGTAGGGGCCACTCACTCAAGAGTTGGTCTCAATGATCCTTGTGGGTCCCTTCCAACTCAAAATGTTCTTTGATAATGTATGGTGAAAATGTACATCTCACTTTGCCAAATGATCAGTATTTTCAGGCGTTTCACCATGTTAAAAATTTTTTAAACACCAGGAAATTCTGTGAAAAAGTAATTCAAAAGTTTTCAAAAGTTTTTTGGGATGGGCACCCCTTAAATATACCGTGGGCAACATCTGAGTTTTTTTGATGGAAATTTGGAAACAATTTAAACAACTATTTTTAAATCAATATAAACTCAATTCATAAATTTTTGTGGCTCTCATAATTTTTCACAAGTATTGTTAATGGTTCATAATACTTTACAAAAATTTGGAAGAGGAACATCTGCCAACAACAACCAGGTCAATGATTATCAGATGTGCATTATTTGATGATTATAATTGAATTTCCTTCCATCAAATCCACATAAAATTAGGCTTCAGATGAGTCTGTACACCTAGGCATTTTTTGCCTGGGAAGCTGATTTTACTGCAGACATTACTACTGGATTCAGTCTGTCATCTATTAAAAGTTCCTCAGTTCTTCATCGATAAACAAAGGCTGAGATGTCCAGTGTTTCTCCAAAGAAGGATCTTCCCTACCTTGTTGCCAGCCTGTGGGACCAATGTGAAAAAATATCAGAAGTGTTTTATAACGAGAGAAAGCTGTCATAAGTGACAGAGGAAACTGCAATGTTTTGAAGGGAAAGGAAGAAAGCATAATAAATAAAGGCTTTATAAGAAAATGTGATGGAGAACAGAAAATAGTAAGACAGGAGAAAAAAACGAAGCAAGCTATAACACAGGAATAGTTCATCTTCTTAGTCGTCCTTTATATTTAAACTAAAAAATCCAATTCTAAGAACCTGAGTCAAGATTGAGCCCCAAGGTGTGGATACCTCTGAGTCACATGTAATAATGGTTTGATACTGCATCGAAAAAAATGTTCAGGTGGTTTAGCAAGGTCATTGTGGTTTTCAGTTCATTGCAACTCAGAACACTGAGGAAGTGAGATTATTAATTTGCACATCAACAAATGACGCTATTACTGTTCTTATGAATCTTGGACAGTTATTTTTCTTCATTGCACACAAATCTTCATGTTTAAGGATGGCTGACACTACTAACCTTCTTGCACTTCTGTCTATTCTTTACCAAACTTTGATTATGCTTTAGTGAGTCCCATGTGCACCCCTTAAGGAGACCTCTTCTGCATTCAGCAGGCAATTTTGCCAAAAACCTTATTTAACTTTCTAGAAACTGAGAGCAGCCTTCATCTGTGGAAAACAGCAGATGGCAAGTAAGTTGGCTGCCAGTAGCCAGGGAGAGTTAAAGAGATATATAGATCCTGAGTGTAATTTACTGAGGACAGCTCTTAATGGTTTACACTAAAATTCTTTGTTTAAGCACAATTAATGCCAGTACCACTGCTTTCACATTACTGGGTTCTGCAGCAGCTATTAACATTATTATTCCAAAACACCAAGGGAGTAACACAGTGCTCTGTGAGGAATGATGCATCTTTCTTATAGTCTGTAATTCTAGCATTTCAAGATATTAGAGATCCCTTTCAAGTACCTTAATGATGTGAGCAGATTTTCAACAGCTCTCGGTGGCAGTTGCAGGTTGCTGACAGAGCCACTGAAAATCCAGCAAACTTTGTGTAGGTACTCAGCAGAAAATTAGCTGTTCTGAAAAGTGGTCATCAACTTTGAAATCCTGAATTTGTCCAAAAATTTGGACTCATTTTACAAGGAACGAAATTGAAAATTCAAGGCAGAGTACAATCATAAGTTTTGCCTGCCCTGAATCTGAGATGGTTTAAGAGTATCCAAGCTTGACCTTTCTCTGTCATGATTCAAATACCAGGTTCAGACATACAGTGGCTGGAGGATTGCTAGAAAGAAGGGATGCCGAGAACTTTGCTCAAGGCTACAGAGGAAAACTCAGTGCAAGAATCTGAAACAAGAAGTGTTTATCTAAAAAATCCCAAAATTAACTCTCCCTTAGCCTGTCCATTTCTGTGTCAGCAGAGGTCATCTGCAAGATAAAACAGATGCTTTAAAACCCATTTAGAAGGCCAAATGCAGAAAGAATGAATAATATGTTACATTGTTTTATAAAGATTCATACTTGACCGAAGCATTTAAAAAGATTTTTTGACTCATGTAAATAAGAGCCCTGTAGACAACAATGTAGTACTGTGATCATTACTTGACATGTGCTCTGTGCCACAGTGGAAAAGACTGTATAGAATTAGGGGTAAAAAACTATGTCTTCTCCACTTTTTCTAGTCTTCTATTCAGCTCAGTAGGTGAAGCAATGCTGAATTTTCATGTGCTTAAACTTTGTAAACATCAGACAACAGAACTAATCCAAATCTATCCTGGTTACTCAAACAGAAATGAACATCAAAAGCAAAGAATCCTTGCAATGACTTGTATAGACTCTGGATTGAGCTCTTTCAGAGGACTGTTCATCACAGCAGCTAAGATTATGACCACATAGTGTAGCCTAACAAGCAACACAAACCAGTAAGCGCAAGGCAGCTGCAGATAAAGGGAAGGGATTTCTCCTTTGTACACTGCCTTTGCAGGGCACTTTCTTTCCAACATCAGAAATTTCTTAAAGATCTCAGACAGGGATTTTTTTTCTTTTTTTTTTCCTTTACCACAAATGATGACTTCTAATACCACTGCAGTAAAAAGTTCTTCTTTTACAATTTGTCTTTCAAAGCTTTGTCTTCTCTAGCCCCCTTGGTGTATGTTTCATTACACCTTTTTCTACCAAAAGCAAGCAATGATGGGTCACAGAAAGTTAATAAAATGCTATATTCCCTGCTTTTTATGAGGTGTGATGTGCGGCATATCCAGAAGCAACACAAGCAATAAATGTCAGCATTGACTATTGTAAGAAATAGGTTTCAATGGTGGTGAAGATTTTTTTTCAGAGGAGGATTGCTTTTTCCCACTTTTCCATACCAGTTCATGGCACTGTTTCCTTTACAATGACCAACTTTTTGACTGTCTTCAGGAACTGGGAGCAGTTCACATTTGAAGTGTTTATATTAGAGAGAGTTGAAACAATGTAGCTAAAATAGCAAGGACTGCCCAGGTACCTAATTTCTCACCTTTTGTGCTTTTATTATTTTTCATTTCTGAAATGTTGGTGCACATACAAGGTCAGACTGCTGGCATTATTATAAGAAAAAACTGTGCATGCAGCCTGGAAACTAACATTATTTCTAGTGCTATTTTCCAGTTGCTCTGGAAAGACAAAATTTTCACAGCAAGACTTATTCCTGTAATATGCCCGGCTCAATACTGGACACCCATGTTGCTCCCAAATGTCATATAAATATTCTTGCTGTTGATACATCTTCATAAAAATACCAATTTTTAATAAACACAAAGATATTGTGAGGTGTAAAGACAGAAGGAAAAGGAAAACTTAAATCAAGTAATATTAGTAAATCATATTCATGGCTAAAAACGTAAAAACAAATTATTCACATTACTAGCAACCATGCCATAAAACATTCCCTAAAATGTCATCAAAAGTCCAGTCAGGTCATAGCTATGGGCATTAAAAGGCACCAATTGAGCAATAGAGTTTAAAATTCAAGATGTATAATTTCAAAATGTGAAGTGAAAAGGGGATGGAGATTTGACCTCTTTGTCTGATGTTTCCATGAATGTCCCTGCACAGTATAGTATAGCAATGCTTGCACTATCTCCAAATGAACAAACTAGTTGACTGGGTTACAATCAATAGATTTTATTTCCCCAAACTTGAGCTAAAGGGATGAGAATCCTTTCTTCACATTAGGACATTATACAGAAAGGAACTTATGCACAGCCTTTAAATGCAAATCACGAATCTTCTCTTTGGAGGTTCTTTGTCCCTACAAAACTCGATCACGTCTTCAAGAGCACACGTCAGCAAGCATACAGATCCAGTCTAAGAAGATCCCTTTGCAACAGTTTCCAAACTTAAATCACAAGGGAAAGCTACTAGCAAGGAGAAACTAATGAAAAGCCTTTCTCAGCTTTCACTTCCTTCTGAGCTCTTGAATCTCTTCAGATTAGGTTAGAGTCCACTGGAGAAGAATAGTTGTGTCAGATCAATCTGTACTTCAGTGAGAAACAATTAGCACCTCATCACAGCACAAACTCACAGCCTAAATGGTGCTTTGTGCCCAATCTTGGGATATGTGCACACGTTGCTATCAGCCTGTACTTCACCATCAGAAACTCTGCTCTGAAAATGTCAATACATTCTGTTACAAGATACGGCTTTATGTCTGAAGTGTAATATCCATTAGTCCTAACTCATTCTGCCTCTATGCTACAGGAGGAAAAAAAGTTTTATCTCTTCAAGCCATCTGGATCTGCAAGCCAAAATTATAGTTCCCTTTCCTTAGTCCATATAGATCTGCATGCATTAATGGAAAATGTTTCTGTGCTTCTGTAGGGATGCTTCTGTACTTGGGAGTTCCCAGGTGAATGATTCTAAAGCTAAGATTCCAGAGAGGAATATCTCAACTGTTACTCAAATTTTGGTCACAGTTTGAGAGCTATGGAAGGGCTCAGAGGAAGTAAAGAGTTTTTATGTTAAGCAATGTCAGGAGCAAATAAATATTTCAGCTGGAAGTTAGTTGTTCACTGGTTCTAAACAAACACATGCATCCAGCAATTATATGTTTGAGAGTTCAGGATCAATAATGAGCTGCAGTGAACTCTTTCCTGATTGCCACACACTGCTGTAGCAATGAAAGGAGTAGTTATGGACCCCCAAAGAGGTTATGATTATAGCAACAAAAAAAGGAAAAGAAGGAAGAAGAGGAAGAAGAAAAAAGGAAGAAATAATAAAAAAAAGACAATTTTTTTCTTGTAATTGTTGCTATGAAAAGAAGAAATTATAACATATTACATTACCTGCTGGTATTTAAACAAGTAGTAATTAAAGAACAATATCAAATATAAACAAGCCTTGGGGACCATCATCTCCACATACACAAGTCAGTTCTGTGAGAACTCATCAGCCATTTAGATTTCTGTATAAAAGAAACAGAAAATAGAACTAAGAAGCAGAAGCAAACCACTTAATTGTTGGGGAGGATGAAAGTTTGGTAAGGTATGTAAGCTTGGCAGAAAGGTCTGTGAATGTAGAAGCTGGGGATGAGGTAGAAATGAAAGCAAGTTTTGATATAGAATAAAAGATGTTTTGCTGAAACAGTGATCACTGAGTAACTGAGAAGGCAAAGGTTGGAGATGAATTGGAAAGAGATTTTTAGGAGCAGGACAAAGGTATGTGACTACAAACAAAGACGTGTTTTTCACCAAGTAAATGAGTCTCAAGAAGAGCATAAGTAAATAGAAAACATGTCTTTACCAAAAAGAGAGATATGGCAGGCAAACAAGAAATGTTGATGTAGCCAGAAGAAGAAGAAAGGTCTAAGAATTTTCCACAGTAAGCTTAAATTGTAACTTACTTACTCTTGTGATTGGATAATAATGACTATAATATGGTGATGGTAGTAGCTATGATAGGCTATAGGCAAATGTAAAGGTATTGTGTATGGTGCTTATTGGTTGTTATGTGTTAAGATACTCTGCAAAGAAAAGTATATAATGCTTTGTAACTTGAACAGAAAATGGCTTCAGGGATGCCTACAGCTGGAGCTGGCAGCTGTAGGGCTGGCTCTGCATACCCACTCCCTGAAATGCTGTAACTTTGCCTATGCAATAAACAGCTTTCAAGAGAGCCGCCTGAAGTCCAGATATCCTTCATGAAACTTTCTCCTATACTTAATATTCAACACTGAGATCCTTTGTGGAGCAAATCCCTGCAACTGGTATGTGTTTGTGCATCAAACTGGTAAACTTGCCACCCATTCTGTGATACATTAATTCATTCCTCATTGCCATATGAGATGCAAAATCATGATAAATATCTTCATCGGATATATTAAGTGTATAATTCTATTTCTGCAATTCTTTTGTATTTCCATTTTTATTCCTCCATTCTGTTTGGACAACTTTTTTTTTTTTATCAGAGGTGGAGAAAGTTGGACAGGTTTAAAAGAATGGAACATAAACAATACTATCTCTGTCATATTTGTTTCCTGCTTAAGTGAAAGGGTGCGGATTTAAGAACACTCATTGTTTTTCTCTCTCTGTTTAACACATATAGAAAACCAAGAAATCTTCACCGTGTTTTTTACAGTTAAGTTTCTAGGACTGATATAAATTTGAAACTTTATGACAACATGAATTTTCCTGCTTCAACTCACACTTTCATAGATACAATAAGGGTAATTTTACTCAAACTCAGGAATTATTTTGATCATGATTTCTAGGAAGGTTCACACAAAGAATCATGAATGAGAAGGGGGAAAATATATTGTAAAATTGCGTTATAAACCCTAGGATAAAGCCACATATGGACAAAAAGGATTCTTTGTCCTCACTGTTTTCTGAGATCTGTAAGCGTGAGGATCTTACTGTAACAATGAAAAAATAGAAATTCTTTAAAGAAGAATGAAATTTTCCATTTATCATAAAAGTTCTTCAACCTGCATAATCAAGCAAAGCAAACAAGACTTTCACAGTACACCTGGATTAGTCAATACTTTAATTCTAAATACATCATCAGATGAGAAAGAAATTAAAAATCTATAGTTTCAGTTGTTTTTAAAAAATTTCTGACACATTTTTATTCTCTCTTACCTCATCCCACATCAAAACCTTTCAAAATTTGACCATTTCAATGAGTGTCATAGAGAGACTTGAATATCCTGACTGTCAGAGACTGAAATATTATATTTTATGACTTAAAAATTTTCTTAAAGGACTTTTAAAACTGTATTACAAAAGCTGAAGAGAAGACTAACACACCCTGAATGGGGCCCTGACTGAGGCCTGACACTGCTCGATGATGAAGATAAGATAAAGCTCAGGACTGGGGACATTCACAAAAGCACAGGCTTAACACCTCCCAGGTGGAGACCACAGCCCCAGGGCTATCAGCTGCCAGGCTCGAACAGACCCTCGAACCAAGGCGTGGAGGGAGGAGAGGCTCTGGGTATCTGGGAAAAGCCTGTGGTCAGAGGTGCCGTGACTGCCCATCCTCCACTGTGCAGAGAAGCCCAGCTGAGGGGTCCTCACCAGGGGGGAGGAAGCTTATCCACAGCAGAAGGGGGTGACATGGCCCATCACAGGGGCCCCACTCAAAGGGGTCACCAGACTCTGCATCAGAGCCCCTGGTGGCAGTTGTCAGCGTGGCAGGGTGCAGCATTTAGCAGCGTGGCCACGGCGGCGATGGGGGACCCTCACCACCATCAGACCGGATGGAGGGGAGCAACGAGACGTCGTTGGGACCCTCAGATGGGTGATGTGCTTCCACCTAACCCCTGTCACCTCTCCCTGTTCCCCCACCCCCCACGCACACTTCTTTTTCTTTCTGTCTTTCTTTTCTCTTCCTTTCTCTTTGCCTCTTTTACTATTAAATAAAATACATCAATTTTTTGGCATCAACATCTAACCTCATTTGGTTTTAATCTCATTTCTGGGAATATTTTGAACCTTCTAAGTTCTTTCTAGTTTATGCTCAGAGACTTAGCTTGCTTTGCTTTCCTGGGTCTAAACTGGATTGTAACACTGACTCATAGAAAGTATACATTGCTTATGAAAATTACTTCATTATAAACATTTAATTTCTCAGTGATTGTGTCTTTTCAAGATGTATTTGCACATCATTTTGGGAAAAAAAGTCACTATTTTTACTTGCGTTACAATGAATGATTTATATTTCATAATCTTGGAGGACTACACAGCAACAATATATTAGACACTGGCTTTGACCTAAAAGTCAGATCTTTGATCTAAAAGGAAAAGTTTCAGGAATCTGTCAGCATCTATATTAATCTTTGCCTTGAAATGTCTGTATATGTAAATACATACCTTTACAGTACTGTTATTGATGGGAAAAAGAATCAAATGTTATGAAATTGTTCTTCCCAGAACTGAAACCTTCTCATTCATTCCCAATTCTACATAACTCTCTCAGATAAACTATTTTCAAAAAGAATATTCTTTTCTCTCCAAAAGGGAAATAAATATATCAGGGATTTGATAACTGCCTTTAAAAACAATGTTCTAGCTATACATTATATAACATATATATTATCTAACATATATATATTGTGATAGAGAGATAAGAGTTAATTATATGTCATTTCATAGAAACAGGGGAAATCTGCTTCTGTAGCATAATGAAGTGTCAAATTTCTTACATCAAAAATAAAAACCAAAACATCCCTTTTGCTGTCACAGAACCATCATAATGAGTTCACCTGACTCCAAAATATTTTGCAGTATTTCTTTTGAAAAAATAAACATTTACCAGACAAAGCAGTATTTGGTAATAGTTAGAAAAGCAGCCTCCACTTTCCCAAAACAAACCAACTGAAATATCAAATAACTCTTAACGACATCTTTAAAGTAAGTGTTGCAGTTCACCCACTAAGTAATAACTATCACTGTGATTTTATTCTAGTCTTCTGGAAAGAGAAACATGACAAAACCAGTGTGACACCAAGACAGAGGCAGAGCCATACAACAGTCCAATAGCCAGTGGTGAATAATGACACCATATCCAGTTGGGGGCTGGCCGCTAGTGGGGTTCCCCAGGGTTCAGTACTGGGGCAGGTCCAGTTCAAGATCTTTGTTGATGATCTGGATGAGGGGATTGAGTGCACCATCAGTAAATTTGCGGATAACACTAAGTTGGGTGGGAGTGTTGTTCTGCTGGAGGTAAGAAAGACTCTGCAGAGAGACTGGGACAGGCTGAATCAATGGGGCTGAGGCCAATTGTATGAGGTTAAACAAGATCAAGTGCCAGGTCCTGCCCTTGGGTCACAACAACTCCATTCAGCACTACAAATCGGGGGCAGAGTGGCTGGAAAGCAGCCCAGCAGAAAAGGACCTGGGAGTGTTGATCAACAGTGGCTGAGCAGAAGTGAGAGTGTGCCCACTCAAGGTCCATCTTCCTTGTATCAGGAATAGCGTGGCTGGCAGGATCAGGGCAGCATTTGTCTCCCTGTACTCAGCACTGGTAAAGTTTCCCCTCAAATCCTGTGTCCAGTTCCGGGCCCATCACTGCCAGAAAGACATTAATGTGCTGGACCGTGTCCAGAGAAGGGCAATGGAAGTGATGAAAGGTCTGGAGAGTGAGTCGTATGAGACTGAGGGAGCTGGAGTTATTTAGCCCGGAGAGAAGGAAGCTCATGGGTGACCTTATCACTCACTACAATTGCCTGAAAGGAGGTTGTAGCCAGGGCGGGTCAGCCTCTTCTCCCAGGCAGCTACTGAGAGGACAAGAAGAAACGGCCTCAAGCTGTAGCAATGGAGGTAAATGTTGGACATCAGGAAGAATTTCTTCAATGAAAGAATTGTCAAGCATTGGAATGGACTGCCCAGGGAAGTAGTGGAGTCACCACCCCTGGACGTGGTCAAGAAATGAATGGACACGGCACGTAATGGTCTGGTTGACAAGGTAGTGGTCAGTCAAAGGCTGAGCATTATGATCTTGGACGACTTTTCCAGTCTAAATGATTCTGTGATTCTGTAATTTCTTTTTTCATGTCAAAAGAAAAGCTTCCTAATACAGAAAATGGTAACCATAAAGGAAATCATTACTGAAAAATAATATCTGGTGAAGAAATTCAACTCAATTGTGAAGGCAGAAGTTTGAAAAAAATTCTTTCCAAGTAGAATTAAATTATTCAAAGTTAAAGGTTGCTATTTCTTCTATTATACAGATTAAAATCAGTAATAAACTCAATCAGTACTGCTACCTCATTTGACTTTAGAAGATCATGAAATTTAATTTACCATGATACATTTATAGAAATTAATATGAAAGAAGCTACCAATTTTGAACTGTTATAGTTCAAAACCTTATAGTTGAAAACCTTAGATGACAACTGGTACCATGAGTGTTAAAAATAGTTAAGCCACAGATTAACAGTTTCTTGCCTCAACCTTTCCCCCTCTTCGTTTCTTACCTTTTCTTGCTTCCTTGCATACTCCTCTCCCAAAAACCTGTGTATTTCCCACCTTTAAATTTTCCTGAGTTCCACTGAGTGCAAGAAAAACCAAAAATAATATTTTTTTCCTTTTAAGATGTCCCTTTTCTAATTTTCCTGTACGGGGGATGAGTTTTAGCTCTTAGTTTTGTGAAAGATCATGTAAAGTACTTTTCATTAAAATAAATTATTCTCTTTTACTGAAAATTTAGTTCCCATGAAATCACACTGCTTCTGTGGCTTAAAAATATTCAAGAATAAGCATCAATAAACTGCTAATGAAACTTTATGAAGATTATGTTAAGACCAAGCCTTTTTTTGCATATTTAATTTGTACTAGCTGAATAAAATAAATATGTGTAAGTTTTGATATCTTCATTTTCTTCTGGTGAAACAACTGGGATCTACACAAAAGCAGGTTCCAAAGTGCAGATATCTATAAATCAAGTATTTTCTGCTATTTTAAATCTGGTTCATGATTTCCTCTTAGTTTTTACATTTGCCTCTCATTAAACAATTATGTTTCCTGACTCATACATTCTCTTATACATGGCAGGATTTTATAAGTAATATCTGTAGTGAACTACTTCTGCTAAAAAGCTTTGGAGTGATTAGCAGAGAACAGACTCCTCCTATTCAACACAGAACATATTCAAGGTGTGAGACACAAGCCCAAATCAAGCTTTTAAAACCAATCCAGTGATACCAACTCCTCCTGTGTCTAATTTAGTGTCACACCACCACGGTTCCTTAGTGACAGCCATCTCACTATTTATCACCACAGCCAAATCCAGACCTAGGGGTAGATAACGACTGTTCTTTGCACAGTGCGTGTAGTCATGGTTAAGATTGATCCACATCACCTTTTGAAATATCCTAGATAAAACACCCAAGGCAAAATGACAGAATATCCCAGGCCATGTGTCCAAGAATTTGCTAACACCACCCTTCCAATACATCTGCTACAGGACTCTTACTCTCTATTATATGCATTTCCATTAACTTTCCACACTTTTCCCCTACTCTTATTTTTGAATGATAAAACAGAAAGAAAGAGAACTCGTTTGGCCTGAGCACCCTGAAAAAATTAATCTGAAAAAAAAATTTTTAAATACCTGCCTACTCTTTCAAATAAATGAATTGTCAAATGTAAGACAATTGGATATGTTCACAGTATGCACATCTTTAACTCCCTTACCTTTTTATTTCTATTTTCAGAATTTTTTCTCTCAAAAAAAAATCACTGTTAGCCAGGAAAGCAAATTCTTCTCTGCTGCCATCAAAGAATCCTGCATAATTTCACTCAGAAAACCACAGTCTTCTTTTTTTTTCCCCTCACCAAGGTCTTTTGAGATTCCAGATGAACAGCTTTTCCTTCAAGCTCCCTCAAAGAAATGGATTATTGAAATAAAATGTTCATTCAGCCAGAAACAGAAATATTTCTTTTTGAAAACAAAAATTTGTGCAGTCTGTCTTTGTGTGTTTCTTTTAGTTTTGTTAAACATAACTCTGAAGAACACTTTCAGCAGGCATAAAGTACAGAATACAATAAATCAAGAGTGTAACAGTGGTCTCACAGCTTGAACACAGAAAATTATGTCATTCACATAACGTAAATAGATTGAAAATAGCACCAGACACAAGGAAGATTGCTGTGGAATGGTAGTTATAATTTTTGAAGGACAGAGATGTATCATTTCTGCTAGAGGCAAGAACCTGAAAGTGATTTATCAATACCAAAGAACTCCTATGAAAGATTGTTATTTCTTCCCTCCATCAAAAAGCTAGTTAAAACAATTTTCAGTGAACTGGTAATGACTTGCCTTGCAGAGACATGTCACAGTGGGGTTTGGTCTTCATATCTCTCCTCCAAAATATATCAGATTTTAATTGCTGATGAGAAAAATTCTGTGGGTAAAACTGAAGAGGCCCTTTCTACATTTTCCTACTTTCTTACTCAATCTTTCTTACTCTTACAGGAGTATGTAGCATCTAAACCTATACTTAAAATTTTCTAATACCAAGAAATTAGCATTTTAATAGTACCAAAATGAAACTTTTTTTTCCTGATAAAAATCTGTTAAAATCACTCAAATTATTATATTCTCATCAGTTCCCCCAGGACACACACACATGGAAAACTTCTTCAAAGATCTCTTTGGTGGAGCAGCTATTCACAATAAAAAGGTTTCTTCAGAATGAATGGGACTATTTGCATTTATGAAATAGTTTATAATCTTCCAACTGCTAATCTATAACAGGTAAGAGAAATCAGTTGATTTTAAATAGAGCAATAAGACAGGTTTTTATAAGGAATGTGTGACATATTGACATGGTTTAACCCTGGCCAACAACTGAGTACCACACAGTCACTCGCTCACTCCCCCACCAGTGCAACTGGGGAGAGAATCAGAAGAGTAAAGCCAGAAAACTCGTCGGTTGAAATGAAGACAGTTTAGTAGAGAAATCAGAAGCCATGCACTCAAGCAAAGCAAAACAAGGAATTAAATCACTGCATGCAGGTGTTCAGCCTTTTCCAGGACAGCACGGTCCCATCAGGTGTAACAGCTGCTTGGGAAGACAAACACCATCACTCCAAACATTTCCACTTCTTCTTTCTTTCCCCCATCTTTATATAGTGAGCCTGATGTCATACGGTCTGGAGTACCCCTTTGGTCCTGGCTGTGTCTCCTCCCAACCTCCCATGGATCCCCAGACCTCTCAGCAGTGTAGAAGTACAAAAAGCAGAAAAGGCCTTGGCTCTGTATAATCCCTGCTCAGCAATAACAAAAACATCTCGACATTTTCAACCCTCTGTTCAGCACAAATCCTTATGGGATTACTTCAAAAATGAAAGTGAGATCTGCACTATAATTAGAAAACAAAAGTATAATTGAAAATGGGAAAGTAAAGAAGAAAAAGTATAGTTGGACACTTCTGTTTGTGTGGTCACAGTAGGACAATAGGTTTCCTTTGTGCATGAAAGGATGTTTCTTTTAAGACAAATAATAATTGTATACTATGCTCAGTCAGAGAAATCTTGTGTCTTTGGCTGCCACATATGCCTAGGTATCCCAGATAATTTAGACCACTCTTTCAAAGGATGTTAAATTTTTCTTCTTAAGGTGATATGACATGTGGTGAGTCATTCCAGCATCTATAGAGACAACCACACATTTAAAATGTTTCTCACATGGACATCTATTTTAAAATCAAAAACTAAATTTGGATGCATTGAATTTAAGTCCATGTAGTTCTGTTAACATATTCTGCTCTTTCATTTAAAAACAGGTGCTTAGGAAAAAAAAAAAGGACGATGGCTGTTTTGGTCTGGATTGGGGTTTTTTTATTACAGGTGTTTGGGAAGCACGAATTGTAATTAATAGATCAAACACTTTAAAAAATCCTATAAATACAAACAGCAACATATAGCTCTGAGCAAAAGAACCTGGGAGGAGAAGAGTCTGAATAAAAGAAGGAACTAAAAGCTAATGACTTGTGGAAAAGCCCTCTGCTCTGGCCTCTAGTTTTTCAGCCAATATTAAGAAGTATTGACAATATTGTCTTTTTATATGTGGTTATCAGAGACCTGCCCTAATGTCCATTGATTTTTTCCTCCATTAATTCTGACCATCTAAAATGTGACCTAGCTGTCCAAAAATTGTTTGTTTGCCATGGATAAACAGCAAAACATATGCAAAATCCTTTTAAAAACAAAAAATAATGCTTCAAAAAAGACAAAGGTTAAAACACCCAGGAAAGGTAACAAACAAAAAATGCAGATAATGTAGTTAATATTTATGTGAGCAGCTGCAGTGTTCATCCTAGCATACCATAGAAATTATTTAACTCCTAAATTATATTTCTTTCTAAAACCACATTTGGGAGTATTTTTTTATATATATAAATAAAATATAAAAAGTCAGTTTATTAAAACTACTGGGTGATTTATGATAAAATATTCATAAATTGATTAAGCATAATTAACATTAAAATATAGACATCATTTAGATGTTAATTAATTTTGTTTCTCTTATCTTACAAGAGCACATGTGGCATGTCTTGCAGCAAAAGATGTTATACCAAAATGTCCTCTGGAAAGCAATATATTTTAAAAACCACAGAGATGCTCAGAAATGCTTTCTAAATACATTTGCCATACTAAGAGCTCCACAAGCATGTAATTGTCATTATATTTGAAACAATGATGTGTATACAGAAAAGGACATGAACCTCTGACTCCAAGTGATCAAAGAAAACTTGTCTATTAATCTGTCTATTCAGTCCCCAGACACCAGCTACCCAGATGTATCCTGACATTGCTTTTGTCTTAAATCTTTTTCAAAAGCTATTTTTATTGCTGCCCTTTGTGCTGTCAGTCATGGTGGAATAATGCTCACTAGAAGTCAGGTGTTCTGAAGTGTTTACATATTCTCCACTAAGAAATTTGAAATAAACATTTCTCAGACTGGAGCTTAGAAAGACATTTCAAAAATTAATTGAAACTGAGATCTGTAAACAAACAAAATAATTTTGAAACTCCTTAGTCTCTCAATATTTAATTTAAAATAACAAGCTAAGGCAAACAATATTGTCAATTATCAGCCCTTTTCTTCTCCAGCAAAAAAGCTTTCCTGAAGGTATCTAATGGGCCTAAACTTCCTGAAAGTATTTGGAACATATTCTGACAGTTCTCAATTCAGATTACCAGTTAATAGACAAAAATAGTATTGCAGATTTATATATACAGGAGAGACGGGCAGAAAATGGACAATTTTTCCATTTCATGTACTCCAAACTGTCAGGTTGAAGAAAGGAAGATTTAAATAAGTTCAAAAGGAAAAAATCCATTATATGTAGGTAAATTTTACTTATGCATTTTCTCTAAGAGTTATCAGGGCTTTGACTACTCCTTGATCACATCCTTAGTTCAGACAAGATTCTTATGAGAAATTCACTTTTGTTTGATGTCAATGGATCCACTATTATTCTTATAGCTCATTATGTGCTCAAATAATTTATTTCCATAAGAATAAGAAGCATTTATTTCATGGACATTTTTAATTCAATATCCAACCAAAATTATGCACAGGAGAAAACACTTAAATAAAATAGTCTTTAGAAGTAGCATAATCCAGGGTATTTTTATACGAGTTCTAAGAAGCGAGCTATCCACCAGGAGTAGAGTAACATTAAGTGCAGAATGTATCACTGTCCATAAAAATAATTAAACTTTAGAAATGGTAAAGTCATGGATGTATGCAGTAGCACTGTAATGTATTTTATATTCATGCAGATTCAAAACATGAAATATGGTCAGAGGAAATATTTCTTTTTAACCTTGAGGTCTGAAAAATGATAATCCAACTTGATAACCATTTCACTGCACACCGTATTAGGCTACAAGCCAGATATTTTACATTAAATAAGGCCATATTTGCATTAAGTTATCAGGATTGGGGTTTTTTTTAGGGGGGGGTTGGAGGAACATGCTCTTAGGAAATATTGTGTGTACAGAAAGAAAGAAACATACTTAACATGTTTAAAGTTGATCTGTGTTTACAATATGTAAAGTACCCCAAAAAATGTCCTTTCTTAACTTCAGTTTTCATACCTGAAAAATTTGAAAGCGCATTTTTTTGTGACCATTCTGGTAGAACAAAAAAACTCAGTGTTAAATTACACTTCTTCATTTCCAGCTGTTCCATAATGATTTTTTCTTATCAATCAGTGTTTCCAAAAAATTGCAGTTTGATAGCAAGGAGAGCTCAGAAAGTCATTTTAGACAAACTACCAAAGACAGAGAGTTATAAAGCACCACAGAATGAGCAGAACATCTGAACACAAAGGTGGTCTTTCTGATATAATTTATTACAGAGCACTTAGGAAAGTTAGCATGAGGGAACATAAAAATTACTGCAATTGAACAAACTAGTGAACCAGTAAATATAACATTTTCTCTCTGACAGTAATGAGAAACAAAGACTTTTAACTATTTTCTTTCTTATTTCCTTCTCCTTCTTCTCCTCCCTCCTTTTCCCTTTCCCACCCCCTCTCTTCTCACTGGGGAAAGTATAAGAACAACTCAAGGGGATTTAAGTCTCGTTTATTTACAAAATAAAAAAACTTACAAAACTTGTTTATACAGATTATGAGTGGCTAAAATTGAAAAAAAACCCCCTATATTTAAAATCACCGGGTATAACTGACCAGAAATATATTTAATTTTTCTTTTTCATTTTATTAAAAAATTTAATTGAATATTCTGAAGTATCAGGAAAAAATTGTTTTTGAAATTGCCAAATATTTGAGAAAAATTGAAAAATTGGTCCCTTTTGAAGTGTTGTTAAAATTCAAACTGAGTACTTAAAATGGTTAAGAATTTGCAACTTAATTTATAGTTGATAAATATTTCTTTACTATGTGAAAATTTAACAATTTTTAGCACAATTATGAATTTATAGCAAATATGTACTTGATAAGATGCATCATTAAAATAATAAATTGCTTGATGAACTGACATTGTTAGATCATAGAAGATAGGGATGAACTAATT
>NW_008239053.1:51946-53142 GCF_000691975.1 Corvus brachyrhynchos | reverse complement strand
CCCAGAAAACCCCAAAATCCGGGAAATTCACCCTGAAATCCTGATAATTCCCCCAAACCCCCAAAATCCAGAATATTCACCCCAGAAAACCCCAAAATCTGGAAAATGCACCCTGAAATCCTGAAAATTCCCCCCAAACCCCCGAAATCTGGAAAATTCACCCCCGAAACCCCCAAAATCTGGCAAATTCACCCTGGAAACCCCGAAATCCGGAAAATTCACCCGAATAAACCCCAAAATCTGGGAAATTCAACCCAGAAACCCCCAATATCTGGAAAATTCACCCTGAAAAAACCCCCAAAATCCAGAAAATTCACCCCAGAAAACCCCAAAATCCGGGAAATTCGGCCCGAAATCCGAGAAACTCCCCCAAACCCCAAAATCTGGAAAATTCGGCCCAGAAACCCCCAAAATCTGGAAAATCCGCCCCGAAATCCTAAAAATTCCACCAAAACCCCGAAAATCCGGAAAATTCACCCCGAAAACCCCCGAATCCTGAAAATTCACCCCAAAGCCCCCAAAATCCTGAAAATTCACCCCAAAAAACCGCAGATCACCCCGAAATCCAGAAAATTCAGCCCAGAAAACCCCAAAATCCAGAAAAATCACCCCCAAAAGCCCCAAATCCTGAAGTCTGACCCCCCCCAAACCCCAAATCACCCCAAATCCTGAAAATTCACCCCAAAACCCCCAAAATCATGAAAATTCACCCTGAAATCCTGAAAATTCCCCCAAACCCCATAATCCGGAAAATTCAACCCAGAAAAAAACCAAATCCGGAAGATTCGACCCAGAAAACCCCAAAATCCGGAAATTTACACCAAGAAAACCCCAAAATCTGGAAAATTCAACCCCAAATTCTGAAAATTCCCCCAAAAGCCTCAAATCCTGAAGTCTGACCCCCCAAAACCCCCAAATCACCCCGAAATCTGGAAAATTCAGCCCCAAAAAATCCAAAATCCTGAAAATTCACCCCCAAAATACCCAAAATCCTGAAAATTCACCCCAGAAAACCCCGGATCCGGAAAATTCACCTCAAAAAGCCCCAAATCAACCCAAAATCTAGAAAATTCACCCCGAATAAACCCAAAATCTGGAAAATTCCCCCAAAATTTCCCACCCAGGACCCCCCAAATCCCCCAAAAATTCCCCAAAATTTCCCCAATATTCCCCAGATTCCCCCCAAATCCCCCAAA
>NW_008239053.1:49229-50773 GCF_000691975.1 Corvus brachyrhynchos | reverse complement strand
AAACTGGTAGCACTGGGAGCCCAAACTGGTCCAAACTGGGAGCACTGGGAGCCCAAACTGGGAGCACTGGGAGCCCAAACTGGGAGCACTGGGAGCCCAAACTGGGAGCACTGGGAGCCCAAACTGGGAGCACTGGGAGCCCAAACTGGTCCAAAATGGGAGCACTGGGAGCCCAAACTGGTCCAAACTGGTC
The DNA here is from genome assembly GCF_000691975.1 of Corvus brachyrhynchos. Lineage (NCBI taxonomy): Eukaryota > Metazoa > Chordata > Aves > Passeriformes > Corvidae > Corvus > Corvus brachyrhynchos. Next base: position 50,580 of record NW_008239053.1, on the reverse strand, counting down.
TAAAGTGGGAGCTCTGGGAGCACTGGGAGCCCAAACTGGGAGCACTGGGGGCTCAAACTGGGAGCAATGGGAGGCCAAACTGGTCCAGACTGGGAACCCAAACTGGGAGCCCAAACTGGCCCAAACTGGTTTATACTGGTCCATACTGTTCCATACTGGTCCATACTGGTCCGTACTGGTCCGTACTGGTCCGTACTGGTCCATACTGGTCTATACTGGTCCTTACTGGTCCGTACTGGTCCCAGTCCCTGCGCAGGCGCAGTGGCCGGAGCCTCTCCGGGTATTTCCTGGCCGGACGCAGCATGAGCTGGGCACCGGTGAGTGACCACTGGTTTGTACTGGTTTGTACTGGTCTGTACTGGTTTGTACTGGTTTGTACTGGTTTGTACTGGTTTGTACTGGTTTATGCTGGTTTGTACTGGTGCCATACTGGTGCCATAGTGGGGGGATGGAGGGGTCACTCAGGGGTCACTCTGGGGTCACTCAGGTCAAACTGGTCCATACTGGTTTATACTGGTTTGTACTGGTGCCACACTGGGGGGATGGATGGGTCACTCAGGGGTCACTCAGGGGTCACTCAGGGGTCATTCTGGGGTCACTCAGGGGTCCAACTGGTCCATAATGGTTTCTATTGGTTTATACTGGTTTATACTGGTTCGTATTGGTTTATACTGGTTTGTACTGCTTTATACCGGTGCCATACTGGTGCGATACTGGGGGGATGGAGGGGTCACTCAGGGTCACTCAGGGGTCACTCAGGGGGCACTCAGAGGTCATTCTGGGGTCACTCGGGTCAAACTGGTTTCTACTGGTTTCTACTGGTTTGCACTGGTTTCTACTGGTTTCTACTGGTGCCATGCTGGGAGGATGGAGGAGTCACTAAGGGGTCACTTAGGGGTCACTTAGGGGTCACTCAGGGGTCACTCAGGGATCAAACTGGTCCATACTGGTTTGTACTGGTTTGTACTGGTTTGTACTGGTGCCATACTGGGGGGATGGATGGGTCACTCAGGGGCACTCAGGGGTCACTCAGGGGTCACTTAGGGGTCACTTAGGGGTCACTCAGGGGTCACTCAGGGTCACTCGGGATCACTCAGGGGTCACTCGGGATCACTCAGGGTCACTCAGGGGTCACTCAGGGTCACTCAGAGGTCACTCAGGGGTCACTTGGGTCACTCAGGGTCACTCAGGGGTCACTCGGGGTCACTCAGAGTCACTCAGGGTCACTCAGGGGTCACTCAGGGTCACTCAGGGGTCACTGGGGGTCACTCAGGGGTCACTCGGGGTCACTCAGGGGTCACTGGGGTCACTCATTGGTCACTCAGGGGGCACTCAGGGTCACTCAGAGGTC
>NW_008239053.1:45621-48188 GCF_000691975.1 Corvus brachyrhynchos | reverse complement strand
CTGGGAGGGGATTGGGAGGGACTGGGAGGGACTGGGAGGGACTGGGAGGGGACTGAGAATGAACTGGGAGGGATTGGGAGGGGATTGGGATGATACTGGGGGATACTGGGAGGGCACTGGGCGGGACTGGGAGGAACTGGGACAAAACGGGACAAACTGGGACAAACTGGGAGGGGACAGGTTTATACTGGGAGGGGACTGGGAGGGAATTGGGAGGGAACTGAGAGGGAACTAGGAGGGACTGGGAGGGACTGGGAGGGACGGGGAAGGGACTGGGAGGAACTGGGAGGGGATTGGGAGGGGAGGGACTGGGAGGGACTGGGACAAACTGGGAAAAACTGGGACAAACTGGGAAAAACTGGGAGGGACTGGTTCTTACTGGGAGGGGACTGGGATGATACTGGGAGATACTGGGAGGGACTGGGAGGGGATTGGGAGGGACTGGGAGGTGACTGGTTTATACTGGGAGGTTACAGGGATGATATTTGGGGATACTGGGAGGGACTGGGAGGGAACTGGGAGGGACTGGGCGTGGCCTAACTGGGCGTGGCCTAACTCGGGGGGTGGCCTAACTTGGGGCATGGCCTAACGGGACAGGGCCTAACTGGGCGATGCCTAACTGGGCGTGGCCTAACTGGGAGTGGCTTAACTGGGCATGGCCTGACTGGGAGTGGCCGAAACGGGATGTGGCCTAACTGGGAGTGGCCTAACTGGAGGCGAGGCCTAACTGGGGGCGTGGCCTAACTGTGGGCATGGCCTAATGGGGCGGGGCCTGACTGGGCGTGGCCTGACTGGGTGCAGCCTAACTGGAGACAAGGCCTTACTGGGGGTGTTTGTGTGTGTGCCTAACTGGGGGCGTGGCCTAACTGGGTGTGGCTTAACTGGGAGTGGCCTAAACGGGATGTGGCCTATCTGGGTGTGGCCTAACTGGAGGCGAGGCCTAACTGGGGGTGTGTGTGTCTAACTGGGCGTGGCCTAACTGGGCGTGCCCTAACGGGATGGGGCCTAACTGGGCGTGGCCTGACTGGGAGTGGCTTAACTGGGCGTGGCCTAACTGGGAGTGGCCTAAACGGGATGTGGCCTATCTGGGTGTGGCCTAACTGGAGGCGAGGCCTAACTGGGGGTGTGTGTGTCTAACTGGGCGTGGCCTAACTGGGCGTGCCCTAACGGGATGGGGCCTAACTGGGCGTGGCCTGACTGGGAGTGGCTTAACTGGGCGTGGCCTAACTGGGAGTGGCCTAAACGGGATGTGGCCTATCTGGGTGTGGCCTAACTGGAGGCGAGGCCTAACTGGGGGGGTGTGTGTGTGTGTCTAACTGGGCGTTGCCTAACTGGGGCGTGGCCTAACTGGGGGCGTGGCCTGACTGGGCGTGGCCTGTCTGGGCGTGGCCTAACTGGGGGTGCAGCCTAACTGGTGACAAGGCCTAACTGGGTGTGTGTGTGTGTCTAACTGGGGCACTGGGCGGGACTGGGAGGAACTGGGAGGGACTGGGAGGGACTGGGAGGGCCTGGGAAGGACTGGGAGGGACTGGGAGGGCCTGGGAAGGACTGGGAGGGACTGGGAGGGCCTGGGAAGGACTGGGAGGGACTGGGAGGGCCTGGGAAGGACTGGGAGGGACTGGGAGGGCCTGGGAAGGACTGGGAGGGACTGGGAGGGCCTGGGAAGGACTGGGAGGGACTGGGAGGGCCTGGGAAGGACTGGGAGGGACTGGGAGGGCCTGGGAAGGACTGGGAGGGACTGGGAGGGCCTGGGAAGGACTGGGAGGGACTGGGAGGGCCTGGGAAGGACTGGGAGGGACTGGGAGGGCCTGGGAAGGACTGGGAGGGACTGGGAGGGCCTGGGAAGGACTGGGAGGGACTGGGAGGGCCTGGGAAGGACTGGGAGGGACTGGGAGGGCCTGGGAAGGACTGGGAGGGACTGGGAGGGCCTGGGAAGGACTGGGAGGGACTGGGAGGGCCTGGGAAGGACTGGGAGGGACTGGGAGGGCCTGGGAAGGACTGGGAGGGACTGGGAGGGCCTGGGAAGGACTGGGAGGGACTGGGAGGGCCTGGGAAGGACTGGGAGGGACTGGGAGGGCCTGGGAAGGACTGGGAGGGACTGGGAGGGCCTGGGAAGGACTGGGAGGGACTGGGAGGGCCTGGGAAGGACTGGGAGGGACTGGGAGGGCCTGGGAAGGACTGGGAGGGACTGGGAGGGCCTGGGAAGGACTGGGAGGGACTGGGAGGGCCTGGGAAGGACTGGGAGGGACTGGGAGGGCCTGGGAAGGACTGGGAGGGACTGGGAGGGCCTGGGAAGGACTGGGAGGGACTGGGAGGGCCTGGGAAGGACTGGGAGGGACTGGGAGGGCCTGGGAAGGACTGGGAGGGACTGGGAGGGCCTGGGAAGGACTGGGAGGGACTGGGAGGGCCTGGGAAGGACTGGGAGGGACTGGGAGGGCCTGGGAAGGACTGGGAGGAACTGGGAGGGACTGGGAGGGACTGGGAGGGCCTGGGAAGGACTGGGAGGAACTGGGAGAGACTGGGAGGGACTGGGAGGGGCCGGGGGGGGGTCGGGAGGACAGGGGGGG
>NW_008239053.1:44313-45217 GCF_000691975.1 Corvus brachyrhynchos | reverse complement strand
GTGGGAGGGGATTGGGGGGGGATTGGCGGGCACTGGTTTATACTGGGAGGGACTGGGAGGGGATTGGGAGGGACTGGGAGGGAACTGGGGGAACTGGGAGGGCACTGGGAGGGACTGGGACAAACTGGGAGGGACTGGGAGGGGATTGGGGTTACTGGGTTATACTGGTTTGGGGTTTGGGCATTGCTGGGATGAACTGGGAGCTACTGGTTCTTACTGGGATGGGGTTTGGGGCTTACTGGGAGGGGACTGGGGGGTCCTTCTGGAATCTGGGGCTTCCTCCCAGTCCCTCCCAGCCTCTCCCAGTCCCTCCCAGCCTCTCCCAGTCCCTCCCAGCCTCTCCCAGTCCCTCCCAGCCTCTCCCAGTCCCTCCCAGCCTCTCCCAGTCCCTCCCAGTTTGTCCCAGTCCCCTCCCAGTCCCTCCCAGTCACCTCCCAGTCCCTCCCAGTGCCTCCCAGTATCCCCCAGTATCATCCCAGTCCCCTCCCAGTCCCTCCCAGTCCATCCCAGTCCCTCCCAGTATCATCCCAGTGACCTCCCAGTAGAAACCAGTCCCCTCCCAGTCCCTCCCAGTTTGTCCCAGTCCCTTCCAGTCCATCCCAGTCCCTCCCAGTGCCTCCCAGTATCACCCAGTATCATCCCAGTAACCTCCCAGTATGAACCAGTTCCCTCCCAGTCCCTCCCAGCCTCTCCCAATCCCTCCCAGTCCCTCCCAGTATCATCCCAATAACCTCCCAATATAAACCAGTCCCCTACCAGTCCCTCCCAGTCCCTCCCAGTTTGTCCCAGTCCCTTCCAGTCCATCCCAGTCCCCTTCCAGTCCCTCCCAGTGCCTCCCAGTATGCTCCCAGTCCCTCCCAGTTCCCTCCCAGTCCCTCCCAGTCCCTCCCAGTCCCTCCCAGTT
>NW_008239053.1:42786-43381 GCF_000691975.1 Corvus brachyrhynchos | reverse complement strand
GGGTTGGTGGGGGTGGGGGGGCGGGGGTACTGGGAGGGACTGGTTTATACTGGGAGGCGCTGGGGTGATACTGGGAGGGACTGGGAGGTGCTGGGAGGGGACTGGTTTATACTGGGAGGCGCTGGGGTGATACTGGGAGGGGACTGGGAGGGGATTGGGGGGCACTGGGACAAACTGGGAGGTTACTGGGAGGGACTGGGACGTAACTGGTCCGTACTGGGGCAAACTGGGAGGGGATTGGGAAGGTCCATACTGGTTTATACTGGTTTATACTGGTTGTTGGGCTTTATACCTGTCCATACCGCTCCATACTGGTTTATACTGGTTTATACTGGTCTATACTGGTCCCGCAGGCTCTGTGCTCCAGCCTGGCCGAGCTCACTGCTCCATACCAGTCTATACTGGTCCATACTGGTTTTTACTGGGTTTTGGGCTTTATACCGCTTCATACTGGTTCATATTGGTCTATACTGGTTTCCACTGGTTTATACTGGTTTATACTGGCCTAGGGGGCCTGACGGCGCTGATGTTCGCGGACCTGGTGCAGACCCTCATCATCATCGTGGGCGCCTCGGTGCTGGCCGTCTACGGTGGG
>NW_008239053.1:41602-42662 GCF_000691975.1 Corvus brachyrhynchos | reverse complement strand
ATACTGGTCCATACTGGTCCATACTGGTCCATACTGGTCACTGGGAGGAGGCACCGCCTGCTCTCCAAAACCACCCCCAACCCCCAAACTGGTTTATACTGGTCCATCCTGCTTTCTACTGGTTTCTACCGGTTTCTACTGGTTTTTACTGGTCTTTAATGGTTTATACTGGTTTATACTGATTTATACTGGTTTATACTGATTTATACTGGTTTATACTGGTTTATACTGGTCTTTACTGGTTTATACTGGTCGTGGGCCATACTGGGAGGGAGTACCACCTCCAGTACCACCCCCAAACCCCATCCTGGTTTCTACTGGTTTTTACTGGTTTATACTTGTCTTTACTAGTTTATACTGGTTTATACTGGTCTTCACTAGTTTATACTGGTTTATACTGGTTCATACTGGTCGTGGGCCATACTGGGAGGGAGCACCACCCACTCTCCAGTACCACCCCCAAACCCCATCCTGGTTTCTACTGGTTTATACTGGTTCATATTGGTTCATACTGGTTCTTACTGGTCCATACTGGTCCATACTGGTTTCCGGCAGCTCTGGGCGCCGTGGGGGGCTACCAGGGCTTGCTGGAGCGTTACCCCTTATACTGGTTTATACTGGTTTATACTGGTCTTCAATGGTTTATACTGGTTTATACTGGTTCATACTGGTCGTGGACCATACTGGGAGGGAGCACCACCCACTCTCCAGTACCACCCCCAAACCCCATCCTGGTTTCTACTGGTTTATACTGGTTCATATTGGTTCATACTGGTTCTTACTGGTCCATACTGGTCCATACTGGTTTCCGGCAGCTCTGGGCGCCGTGGGGGGCTACCAGGGCTTGCTGGAGCGTTACCCCCTGGCCCTGCACCCCAACGCCTCCGGGCCCTGCGGGCAGCCCCGGCCCGACGCCTTCCACCTCCTGCGTCATCCCAGTACCGGGGACCTGCCCTGGCCCGGCCTCGTGCTGGGACTGGGAATCATCTCGGCCTGGTACTGGTGCACCGACCAGGTGGGACTGGGAGCGACTGGGAGGGGATTGGGGGGGGCTGGGGGG
>NW_008239053.1:37495-38051 GCF_000691975.1 Corvus brachyrhynchos | reverse complement strand
CAAGATGGCCACCAAGGAATTGATCCAATATGGTTGCCCAAGATGGCTGCCAAGGAATTGATCCAATATGGCTGCCCAAGATGGCTGCAAGTGGCTTAGGCGGTGTGGCTACCAAGATGGCCACTAAGGAATTGATCCAAGATGGCTGCCAAGATGGCTGCCAAGTAATTTATCCAATATGGCTGACAAGGAATTGATCCAAGATGGCTGCCCAAGATGGCTGCCAAGTGATTGATCCAAGATGGCCACCCATTGGTTTGTACTGGTCCGTACTGGTTTATACTGGTTCATACTGGTTTATACTGGTCCGTACCGGTTTATACCAGTTTATACTGGTCTATACTGGTTTACACTGGTCTATACTGGTCCATACTGGTTTATACCGGTCCATACCGATCCATAGTGGTTTACACTGGTCTATACTGGTTCATACCGGCCCTTACTGGTTTATACTGGTCCATACTGGTCCATACTGGTCTAGACTGGTTTATACTGGATTTTGGGGTTTATACCAGTCTATACCAGTCCATACTGGTCTATACTGGTCCATACTGGT
>NW_008239053.1:31505-36923 GCF_000691975.1 Corvus brachyrhynchos | reverse complement strand
TACTGGTCTATACTGGTTTATACTGGTTCGTACCGGTCTATACTTGTCCATACCAGTCCATACTGGTTTTTACTGGTCTATACTGGTCCATACCAGTTTATACTGGTCCGTACTGGTCTATACTGGTTTATACTGGTTCGTACCGGTCTATACTTGTCCATACCAGTCCATACTGGTTTTTACTGGTCTATACTGGTCCATACCAGTTTATACTGGTCCGTACTGGTCTATACTGGTTTATACTGGTTCGTACCGGTCTATACTTGTCCATACCAGTCCATACTGGTTTTTACTGGTCTATACTGGTCCATACCAGTTTATACTGGTCCGTACTGGTCTATACTGGTTTATACTGGTTCGTACCGGTCTATACTTGTCCATACCAGTCCATACTGGTTTTTACTGGTCTATACTGGTCCATACCAGTTTATACTGGTCCGTACTGGTCTATACTGGTTTATACTGGTTCGTACCGGTCTATACTGGTCCATACCAGTTTATACCGGTCCATACTGGTCTATACCGGTTTATACTGGATTTTGAGGTTTATACCAGTCTATACCAGTCCATACTGGTCTATACTGGTCTATACTGGTCCATACTGGTCCCCACAGAGGTCGTGGGCTGCGCCGACCCCCAGGGCTGCTCCCGGGCCTGCGGCTCCCCCGCGGGCTGCTCCAACGTGGCCTATCCGCGACTGGTGCTCCGCCTCCTGCCCCACGGTAATTAGCGCTAATTAGCGCTTATTAATCGTTATTAGCCGTTATCAGGGGTTCATTAGAGCATTATTAGCGGTTATTAGGCAGTTATTAGGGGTTATTAGGCACCGATAAGGCTATCTGGGGGGGTTTTATGGGGTTATTAGGGGTTATTAGCGATAATTAGCACTTATTAATCGTTATTAGCTGTTATCAGGGGTTTATTAGAGCGTTATTAGCGGTTATTAGGCAGTTATTAGGGGTTATTAGGCACCGATAGGGGGGTTTTATGGCGTTATTAGGGGTTATTAGCGCTAACTAGCGCTTATTAATCGTTATTAGCCGTTATTGGGGGTTTATTAGAGCGTTATTAGCGGTTATTAGGCAGTTATTAGGGGTTATTAGGCACCGATAGGGGGGTTTTATGGCGTTATTAGGGGTTATTAGCGCTAACTAGCGCTTATTAATCGTTATTAGCCGTTATTGGGGGTTTATTAGAGCGTTATTAGCGGTTATTAGGCAGTTATTAGGGGTTATTAGGCACCGATAGGGGGGTTTTATGGCGTTATTAGGGGTTATTAGCGCTAACTAGCGCTTATTAATCGTTATTAGCCGTTATCGGGGGTTTATTAGAGCGTTATTAGCTGTAGTTCGGCAGTTATTAGGGGTTATTAGGCAACGATAAGGCTTATCTGGGGGGTTTTATGGGGTTATTAGGGGTTATTAGCGATAATTAGCACTTATTAATCGTTATTAGCTGTTATCAGGGGTTTATTAGAGCGTTATTAGCGGTTATTAGGCAGTTATTAGGGGTTATTAGGCACCGATAGGGGGGTTTTATGGCGTTATTAGGGGTTAATAGCGCTAATTAGCGCTTATTAATCGTTATTAGCCGTTATCAGGGGTTCATTAGAGCATTATTAGCGGTTATTAGGCAGTTATTAGGGGTTATTAGGCAACGATAAGGCTTATCTGGGGGGTTTTATGGGGTTATTAGGGGTTATTAGCGATAATTAGCACTTATTAATCGTTATTAGCTGTTATCAGGGGTTTATTAGAGCGTTATTAGCGGTTATTAGGCAGTTATTAGGGGTTATTAGGCAACGATAAGGCTTATCTGGGGGGTTTTATGGCGTTATTAGGCGTTATTAGCGCTAATTAGCGCTAATTAATCGTTATTAGCCATTATCAGGGGTTTATTAGAGTGTTATTTGCTGTTATTAGGCAGTTATTAGAGATTATTAGGCACCGATAGGGGGGTTTTATGGCGTTATTAGCAATAATTAGGGGTTAATTAAGGGTTTTATGGGGTTATTAGGAGTAATTAGGGCATTATTGGGGTAATTGGGACGTTATTAGCGGTTATTAGCGGTCATTAGTGTGTAATTAGTGGTTTTTAGTGGCAATTAGGGCGCAATTAGCAGTTATTAGGGCATTATTAGGGGAAATCAGGGCGTTATTGGGGTAATTAGAGGGTTATTAGGGCGTTATTAGCAGTTATTAGTGCATAGTTAGTCGTTATTAGTGGTAATTAGGGCGCAATTAGCAGTTATTAGGGCATTATTAGGGGAAATCAGGGCGTTATTCGGGGTAATTAAAGGGTTATTAGGAGTTATTAGGGAGCTATTAGAGGTCATTAGGGGTAATTAGGGCGTTATTGGGGTTATTAGGGCATTATTAGGGGTTATTAGCTGTTATTAGTTGTAATTAAGGCCCTATTAAGCACAATTAGGGTGTTATTAGGGCTTTTAATGCCATTATTAGGGGTAATTAGGGCCTATTAAGGAATTATTACGGGTCATTAGGGCGGCTTTGGTGTTAATTAGGGGGTTATTAATGGTAATTAGCAGTTATTAGGCCATTAATATCGGTTATTGGGGTGCTGGGGGGTTTATTAGCACTATTAATTGTCTAATAATCCTAATTTTGGGGCTAGTATTGCCATTTTTGTGGCTATTAATGGCTCTGCGACTGTTATTAGGACTAATAACCGTCTCCTAATGCAATTTTTTCTCCAATTAGAACTATTAATTATTTATTAGTCCTATTTTTGGGGCTAATAACGCAACTTTTGGGGCTAATAACACTAATTTTTGGCCCTAATAACGGCCATTTTGGGGTTATTAGGACTATTAATCACATATTAACGTTATTTCTGCGATTATTAGGAATATTAATGGCATATTAACTCTATTTTTGGGGCTAATGCCATTTTTGGGCTATTAATTCTAATTTCCTGCCTAATAATGTCATTTTTTCACCAATTATTGTCTCTTTGTGAATTATTAGGATTACTAATCATCTATTAATGCTATTTTTGGGGCTAATAACGCCGTTTTTGGTGCTAATAACGCCATTTTTGGCCCTAATAACTCCGTTTTTTTGCCAATTAACGCCGGTTTTTTCACTAATTACCGCTATTAATTAATTACTAACATTATTTTTGGGGCTAATAACTCCAGTTTGGGTTCTAATAACGCCATTTTTGGTGCTAATAACGCCATTTTTGGCACTAATAACTCCATTTTTTTGCCTAGTAACTCCATTTTTTCACTAATTACCGCTATTAATTAATTAATAACATTATTTTTCCAGTTAATAAGTCTATTTGGCCGGTAATAACGCCATTTTTGGCCCTAATAACTCCATTTTTTCGCCAATTAACGCCGGTTTTTTCACTAATTAGGCTATTAATTAATTACTAACATTATTTTTGGGGCTAATAACTCCAGTTTGGGTTCTAATAACGCAATTTTTAGTGCTAATAACGCCATTTTTGGCGCTAATAACTCCATTTTTTTGCCTAGTAACTCCATTTTTTCGCCAGTTAACTCCATTTTTTCACTAATTACCGCTATTAATTAATTAATAACATTATTTTTCCAGTTAATAAGTCTATTTGGCCGCTAATAACGCCATTTTTGGCCCTAATAACACAATTTTTTCGTCTATTAACTCCGTTTTTTCACCAATTAACGCCGTGTTTTTCACTAATTAGGCTATTAATTAATTACTAACATTATTTTTGCTGCTAATAACTCCAGTTTGGGTTCTAATAACGCCATTTTTGGGGCTAATAACACCATTTTTTCACCTATTAATTCCATTTTTTCAGCAATTAACGCAGTTTTTTTCACTAATTAGGCTATCAATTAATTATTAGCATTATTTTTGGGGCTAATAACTCCAGTTTTGGTGCTAATAACTCAATTTTTGGTGCTAATAACGCAATTTTTAGTGGTAATAACGCCATTTTTGGCCCTAATAACACCATTTTTTGCCTAGTAACTCCATTTTTTCGCCAATTAACGCCGTGTTTTTCACTAATTAGGCTATTAATTAATTACTAACATTATTTTTGCTGCTAATAACTCCAGTTTGGGTTCTAATAACGCCATTTTTGGTCCTAATAACACAATTTTTTCGTCTATTAACTCCGTTTTTTCGCCAATTAACGCCGTGTTTTTCACTAATTAGGCTATTAATTAATTAGTAGCATTATTTTTGGGGCTAATAATTCCAGTTTGGGTTCTAATAACCCAATTTTTGGCGCTAATAACTCCATTTTTTTTGCCTACTAACTCCATTTTTTAGCCAATTAACTCCATTTTCTCACTAATTACCGCTATTAATTAATTAATAACATTATTTTTGCTGCTAATAACTCTATTTGGCCGCTAATAACGCCATTTTTGGTGCTAATAACGCCATTTTCGGCCCTAATAACTCCATTTTTTCACCTAATAACGCCGTTTTTTCGCCAACTAACGCCATTTTTTCCCCCCTTCATTACCACTAATTATTAATTAACATTAATTCCGCCCCCCCAGGCCTGCGGGGGCTGATGCTGGCCGTGGTTTTGGCCGCCCTGATGTCGTCGCTGGCCTCGATCTTCGCCAGCTCGGCCGCCCTTTTCACGCTGGACGTTTACCGGAAACTCCGGCCCCGGGCGGGGCAGCGGCACCTCCTGGTGGCCGGCAGGTGAGGGACACGTGACCCCAGGTGACCCCAGGTGACCCCAGGTGACCTCAGGTGACCCCTGGTGTCCAGGTGACCTCGAGACACCCAAATTTGGTCATCCCAGGTGCCCAAGAACCCCCAAATTTTGGCTTCCAGGTGACCAAGAAGGACCCAAATTTGGCTTCCAGGTGACCTTGAAGGACCCCAGATTTTTTGGGGGTGACCTCAGGTGACCCCAGGTGAGCTCAGCTGTCCAGGTGACCTCGAGACACCCAAATTTGGTCATCCCAGGTGTCCAAGAACCCCCAAATTTGGCTTCCAGGTGACCTTGAAGGACCCAAATTTTGGTTTTCGACCTCTGAGAGACCCCAGATTTTTTTGGGGTGACCCCAGGTGACCTCAGGTGACCTCAGGTGACCTCAGCTGTCCAGGCGACCTCGAGACACCCAAATTTGGTCACCCCAGGTGCCCAAGAACCCCCAAATTTTGGCTTCCAAGTGACCTTGAAGGACCCAAATTTGGCTTCCACGTGACCTTGAAGGACCCAAATTTTTCTGGGGTGACCTCAGGTGACCTCAGGTGACCTCAGGTGTCCAGGTGACCTCGAGACACCCAAATTTGGTCATCCCAGGTGTCCAAGAACCCCCAAATTTGGCTTCCAGGTGACCTTGAAGGACCCAAATTTTGGGTTTTCGACCTCTGAGAGACCCCAAATTTTTTTGGGGTGACCCCAGGTGACCTCAGGTGACCTCAGGTGACC
>NW_008239053.1:24698-31087 GCF_000691975.1 Corvus brachyrhynchos | reverse complement strand
GCTCCAGGTGACCCCAAACCCCCCAAATTCTGGGGTTTTGGGTTTCCAGGTGACCCAAAATGACCCCAATTTGGGGTCCAGGTGGGTTTGGGGCAACAAATTTTCACTCCCAAGTGTCCAGGTGACCCCAAACCCCCAAATTTTGGGATTTTGGGTTTCCAGGTGAGCCAAAACGACCCCAATTTGGGGCCCAGGTGGGTTTGGGGCAACAAATTTTGGCTCCCACCTGTCTCCAGGTGACACCAAACACTCCAAATTTTGGGGTTTTGGGTGTCCAGATGACCTTAAACGACCCCAATTTGGGGTCCAAGTGGCTTTGGAGCCCCAAATTCTGGCTCCCACCTGTCCAGGTGCCCTCAAACCCCCAAAATTCGGCTCCAGGTGACCCCAAACCCCCCAAATTTTGGGATTTTGGGTGTCTAGATGCCCCAAAACGACCCCAATTTGGGGTCCAGGTGGGTTTGGGGCCCCAAATCTTGGCCTCCCTCCTGTCCAGGTGACCTCAAACCCCCAAAATTCAGCTCCAGGTGACCCCAAACCCCCCAAATTTTGGGGTTTCGGGTGTCCAGGTGACCCAAACCAACCCCAATTTGGGGTCCAGGTGGGTTTGGGGCAACAAATTTTGGCTCCCACCTGTCTCCAGGTGACACCAAACACTCCAAATTTTGGGGTTTTGGGTGTCCAGATGACCTTAAACGACCCCAATTTGGGGTCCAAGTGGCTTTGGAGCCCCAAATTCTGGCTCCCACCTGTCCAGGTGCCCTCAAACCCCCAAAATTCGGCTCCAGGTGACCCCAAACCCCCCAAATTTTGGGATTTTGGGTGTCTAGATGCCCCAAAACGACCCCAATTTGGGGTCCAGGTGGGTTTGGGGCCCCAAATTCTGGCTCCCACCTGTCCAGGTGACCACGGATCCCAAAATTTGGCTCCAGGTGACCTCAAACCCCCCAAATTTTGGGGTTTTGGGTGTCCAGGTGACCCAAAACGACCCCAATTTGGGGTCCAAGTGGGTTTGGAGCCCCAAATTTTCACTCCCAAGTGTCCAGGTGACCCCAAACACCCCAAATTCCGGGATTTCGGGTGTCCAGGTGACCCAAAACGACCCCAATTTGGGGTCCAAGTGGGTTTGGAGCCCCAAATTTTCACTCCCAAGTGTCCAGGTGACCCCAAACACCCCAAATTCCGGGATTTCGGGAGTCCAGGTGACCTTAAACGACCCCAATTTGGGGTCCAAGTGGGTTTGGGGCAACAAATTTTGGCTCCCACCTGTCCAGGTGACCTCAAACCCCCAAAATTCAGCTCCAGGTGACCCCAAACCCCCCAAATTCTGGGGTTTTGGGTTTCCAGGTGACCCAAAATGACCCCAATTTGGGGTCCAGGTGGGTTTGGGGCAACAAATTTTCACTCCCAAGTGTCCAGGTGACCCCAAACCCCCAAATTTTGGGATTTTGGGTTTCCAGGTGAGCCAAAACGACCCCAATTTGGGGCCCAGGTGGGTTTGGGGCAACAAATTTTGGCTCCCACCTGTCTCCAGGTGACACCAAACACTCCAAATTTTGGGGTTTTGGGTGTCCAGATGACCTTAAACGACCCCAATTTGGGGTCCAAGTGGCTTTGGAGCCCCAAATTCTGGCTCCCACCTGTCCAGGTGCCCTCAAACCCCCAAAATTCGGCTCCAGGTGACCCCAAACCCCCCAAATTTTGGGATTTTGGGTGTCTAGATGCCCCAAAACGACCCCAATTTGGGGTCCAGGTGGGTTTGGGGCAACAAATTTTGGCTCCCACCTGTCCAGGTGACCTCAAACCCCCAAAATTCGGTTCCAGGTGACCCCAAACCCCCCAAATTCCGGGATTTTGGGTGTCCAGATAACCCAAAACGACCCCAATTTGGGGTCCAGGTGGGTTTGGGGCCCCAAATCTTGGCTCCCACCTGTCCAGGTGCCCTCAAACCCCCAAAATTTGGCTTCAGGTGACCCCAAACACCCCAAATTTTGGGGTTTTGAGTTTCCAGGTGACCCAAAACGACCCCAATTTGGGGTCCAAGTGGGTTTGGGGCCCCAAATTTTCACTCCCAGGTGTCCAGGTGACCCCAAACACCCCAAATTCCAGGATTTTGGGTGTCCAGGTGACCTTAAAAGACCCAAAATTGGGATCCAGGTGGGTTTGGGGCCCCAAATTCTGGCTCCCACCTGTCCAGGTGACCTCAAACCCCCAAAATTCGGCTCCAGGTGACCTCAAACCCCCAAATTCCGGGGTTTCGGGTGTCCAGGTGACCTTAGATGACCCCAATTTGGGGTCCAGGTGAGTTTAGAGCCCCAAATTTTCACTCCCAGGTGTCCAGGTGACCCCAAACACCCCAAATTCCAGGATTTCGGGTGTCCAGGTGACCTTAAACGACCCAAAATTGGGGTCCAGGTGGGTTTGGGGCCCCAAATTCTGGCTCCCACCTGTCCAGGTGCCCTCAGACCCCCAAATTTTGGCTTCAGGTGACCCCAAACCCCCCAATTTTTGGGATTTTGGGTTTCCAAGTGACCCAAAACGACCCCAATTTGGGGTCCAAGTGGGTTTGGAGCCCCAAATTTTCACTCCCAAGTGTCCAGGTGACCCCAAACCCCCCAAATTTTGGGGTTTCGGGTGTCCAGGTGACCCAAACCAACCCCAATTTGGGGTGCAGGTGGGTTTGGAGCCCCAAATTTTCACTCCCAAGTGTCCAGGTGACCCCAACCCCCCCAAATTTTGGGGTTTCGGGTGGCCAGGTGACCCAAACCAACCCCAATTTGGGGTGCAGGTGGGTTTGGAGCCCCAAATTTTCACTCCCAAGTGTCCAGGTGACCCCAACCCCCCCAAATTTTGGGGTTTCGGGTGGCCAGGTGACCCAAACCAACCCCAATTTGGGGTGCAGGTGGGTTTGGAGCCCCAAATTTTCACTCCCAAGTGTCCAGGTGACCCCAACCCCCCCAAATTTTGGGGTTTCGGGTGGCCAGGTGACCCAAACCAACCCCAATTTGGGGTGCAGGTGGGTTTGGAGCCCCAAATTTTCACTCCCAAGTGTCCAGGTGACCCCAACCCCCCCAAATTTTGGGGTTTCGGGTGGCCAGGTGACCCAAACCAACCCCAATTTGGGGTGCAGGTGGGTTTGGAGCCCCAAATTTTCACTCCCAAGTGTCCAGGTGACCCCAACCCCCCCAAATTTTGGGGTTTCGGGTGGCCAGGTGACCCAAACCAACCCCAATTTGGGGTGCAGGTGGGTTTGGAGCCCCAAATTTTCACTCCCAAGTGTCCAGGTGACCCCAACCCCCCCAAATTTTGGGGTTTCGGGTGGCCAGGTGACCCAAACCAACCCCAATTTGGGGTGCAGGTGGGTTTGGAGCCCCAAATTTTCACTCCCAAGTGTCCAGGTGACCCCAACCCCCCCAAATTTTGGGGTTTCGGGTGGCCAGGTGACCCAAACCAACCCCAATTTGGGGTGCAGGTGGGTTTGGAGCCCCAAATTTTCACTCCCAAGTGTCCAGGTGACCCCAACCCCCCCAAATTTTGGGGTTTCGGGTGGCCAGGTGACCCAAACCAACCCCAATTTGGGGTGCAGGTGGGTTTGGAGCCCCAAATTTTCACTCCCAAGTGTCCAGGTGACCCCAACCCCCCCAAATTTTGGGGTTTCGGGTGGCCAGGTGACCCAAACCAACCCCAATTTGGGGTGCAGGTGGGTTTGGAGCCCCAAATTTTCACTCCCAAGTGTCCAGGTGACCCCAACCCCCCCAAATTTTGGGGTTTCGGGTGGCCAGGTGACCCAAACCAACCCCAATTTGGGGTGCAGGTGGGTTTGGAGCCCCAAATTTTCACTCCCAAGTGTCCAGGTGACCCCAACCCCCCCAAATTTTGGGGTTTCGGGTGGCCAGGTGACCCAAACCAACCCCAATTTGGGGTGCAGGTGGGTTTGGAGCCCCAAATTTTCACTCCCAAGTGTCCAGGTGACCCCAACCCCCCCAAATTTTGGGGTTTCGGGTGGCCAGGTGACCCAAACCAACCCCAATTTGGGGTGCAGGTGGGTTTGGAGCCCCAAATTTTCACTCCCAAGTGTCCAGGTGACCCCAACCCCCCCAAATTTTGGGGTTTCGGGTGGCCAGGTGACCCAAACCAACCCCAATTTGGGGTGCAGGTGGGTTTGGAGCCCCAAATTTTCACTCCCAAGTGTCCAGGTGACCCCAACCCCCCCAAATTTTGGGGTTTCGGGTGGCCAGGTGACCCAAACCAACCCCAATTTGGGGTGCAGGTGGGTTTGGAGCCCCAAATTTTCACTCCCAAGTGTCCAGGTGACCCCAACCCCCCCAAATTTTGGGGTTTCGGGTGGCCAGGTGACCCAAACCAACCCCAATTTGGGGTGCAGGTGGGTTTGGAGCCCCAAATTTTCACTCCCAAGTGTCCAGGTGACCCCAACCCCCCCAAATTTTGGGGTTTCGGGTGGCCAGGTGACCCAAACCAACCCCAATTTGGGGTGCAGGTGGGTTTGGAGCCCCAAATTTTCACTCCCAAGTGTCCAGGTGACCCCAACCCCCCCAAATTTTGGGGTTTCGGGTGGCCAGGTGACCCAAACCAACCCCAATTTGGGGTGCAGGTGGGTTTGGAGCCCCAAATTTTCACTCCCAAGTGTCCAGGTGACCCCAACCCCCCCAAATTTTGGGGTTTCGGGTGGCCAGGTGACCCAAACCAACCCCAATTTGGGGTGCAGGTGGGTTTGGAGCCCCAAATTTTCACTCCCAAGTGTCCAGGTGACCCCAACCCCCCCAAATTTTGGGGTTTCGGGTGGCCAGGTGACCCAAACCAACCCCAATTTGGGGTGCAGGTGGGTTTGGAGCCCCAAATTTTCACTCCCAAGTGTCCAGGTGACCCCAACCCCCCCAAATTTTGGGGTTTCGGGTGGCCAGGTGACCCAAACCAACCCCAATTTGGGGTGCAGGTGGGTTTGGAGCCCCAAATTTTCACTCCCAAGTGTCCAGGTGACCCCAACCCCCCCAAATTTTGGGGTTTCGGGTGGCCAGGTGACCCAAACCAACCCCAATTTGGGGTGCAGGTGGGTTTGGAGCCCCAAATTTTCACTCCCAAGTGTCCAGGTGACCCCAACCCCCCCAAATTTTGGGGTTTCGGGTGGCCAGGTGACCCAAACCAACCCCAATTTGGGGTGCAGGTGGGTTTGGAGCCCCAAATTTTCACTCCCAAGTGTCCAGGTGACCCCAACCCCCCCAAATTTTGGGGTTTCGGGTGGCCAGGTGACCCAAACCAACCCCAATTTGGGGTGCAGGTGGGTTTGGAGCCCCAAATTTTCACTCCCAAGTGTCCAGGTGACCCCAACCCCCCCAAATTTTGGGGTTTCGGGTGGCCAGGTGACCCAAACCAACCCCAATTTGGGGTGCAGGTGGGTTTGGAGCCCCAAATTTTCACTCCCAAGTGTCCAGGTGACCCCAACCCCCCCAAATTTTGGGGTTTCGGGTGGCCAGGTGACCCAAACCAACCCCAATTTGGGGTGCAGGTGGGTTTGGAGCCCCAAATTTTCACTCCCAAGTGTCCAGGTGACCCCAACCCCCCCAAATTTTGGGGTTTCGGGTGGCCAGGTGACCCAAACCAACCCCAATTTGGGGTGCAGGTGGGTTTGGAGCCCCAAATTTTCACTCCCAAGTGTCCAGGTGACCCCAACCCCCCCAAATTTTGGGGTTTCGGGTGGCCAGGTGACCCAAACCAACCCCAATTTGGGGTGCAGGTGGGTTTGGAGCCCCAAATTTTCACTCCCAAGTGTCCAGGTGACCCCAACCCCCCCAAATTTTGGGGTTTCGGGTGGCCAGGTGACCCAAACCAACCCCAATTTGGGGTGCAGGTGGGTTTGGAGCCCCAAATTTTCACTCCCAAGTGTCCAGGTGACCCCAACCCCCCCAAATTTTGGGGTTTCGGGTGGCCAGGTGACCCAAACCAACCCCAATTTGGGGTGCAGGTGGGTTTGGAGCCCCAAATTTTCACTCCCAAGTGTCCAGGTGACCCCAACCCCCCCAAATTTTGGGGTTTGGGGATTTTGGGATGTCCCAGTTTGGGGTTTTGGGGGTCCAGGGGGTCCCAAATTTGGGGGTTTGAGGGTTTTTTGGGGATCCTGGGATCCCAAATTTGGGGATCCTGGAGATTTCGAGGGTCTCGGCATTGTTGGGGACCCAAAATTTGGGCATTTTGGCGTCTTGGTTTTGCCCAAATTTGGGGTTTTGGGACGGTTTAGGGTCCCAAAATCGGGGACTCTTGACCCGGGGGGGGTCCCAGGTGATTTCGGAGCCTAAATTCGAGGATTTGGGGGGGTTTTGAACCCCAAAATGCCCCCAAATTCCCGAATTTTGCCCCATTCCAGACGTGGAGGC
>NW_008239053.1:22921-24606 GCF_000691975.1 Corvus brachyrhynchos | reverse complement strand
TCGAGCGAGGCCCCGCCCCCCGAGGATCCCCGGTGGAGCCGCGTGGTCAACGCCAACGCCCTGGTGCTGATGGGCGTGGCCGCCTTCCTCTGGGGGTATTTTGCCTAAAATCGCCTGAAATAAACCCAAAAACCGCGTCCGAAATGAGTGGGAGTGAGCTGAAAGCGGCCGAAAAAAACGGGGCAGAAAGAGCCCAAATTGGTGAGGAATGGGAAGGAAAGGAGCAAAACTGAGGCTGAAACGGGCCAAAATGAGTCCGAAGTGGCCCAAAATGGTGAGAAATGGGAAGGAAATGACAAAATGAGTCCAAAATGCCCCGAAATTGACCCAAACGGACCCAAAATCGATCTACACTGACCCAAAATCGACCTAAACCGACACCAAATGCCCCAATATTGACCCAAACTGACCCAAAATCGACCTACACTGACCCAAAATCGACCTAAACCGACACCAAATGCCCCAATATTGACCCAAACTGACCCAAAATCGACCTACACTGACCCAAAATTCCCCCAAATTGCCTCAGAGTTTAAATAAACCCAAATTGACCTAAAATGCCCCAAAATTGCCCCAAACTGGCCCAAATTCGACCCAAACTGACCCAAAATTGCCCCAAACTGATCCAAAATCGACCCAAAATGCCCCAAAATTGCCCCAAAATGGCCCAAACTGACCCAAAATGGCCCAAACTGACCCAAAATCAACCTGAACTGACCCAAAACGCCCCAATATTGACCCCAACTGACCCAAAATGGCCCAAACTGACGCAAAATTGACCCAAACTGACCCAGAATCAACCTAAACTGACACCAAATGCCCCAATATTGACCCCAACTGACCCAAAATGGCCCAAACTGACCCAAAATTGCCCCAAACTGACCCCAAATGCCCCCAGATTTCCCCAGAGTTAAAAAAAAAATCCAAAACTGACCCAAACTGCCCCAAAATTGCCCCAAACTGACCCCAAATGCCCCCAAATTGCCCCAGAGTTTAAATAAACCCAAACTGACCCAAAATGCCCCCCAAATTCCCCCGAACTGACCCAATATGCCCCAAACTGACCCAATTTCGACCCAAACTGCCCAAAATCAACCCAAACTGCCCCAAAATTGCCCCAAACTGCCCCAAAATTGCTCCCAAATGCCCCAAACTGAGTTGAAATCAACCCAAACTGCCCCAAAATTGACCCAAAATGCCCCAAAATTTCCCCAAACCGACCCAAATTCGACCCAAACTGCCCCAAAATTGCCCCAAACTGACCCAAAACGGACCCAAAATGCCCCCAAACTGCCCCAAATTAGAACCAAGCCTTAAAGGAGGCGAAATGACCCAAAAGGAGCTGAAATTGCCCCAAAATCTCCCTCTGGGGGTGTTTTGCCCAAAACCCCACAAAACGAACCCGAAACGACCCAAAATCGGGGCCGGAAGAGCCCAAAATGGTGAAAAACGGGCTGGAAATGGCCCGAAACAACCGGAAATGAGCCCAAATCCACCCAAATCCACCCAAATTTTCCCAAATCCACCCAAATTTCCCCAAATCCACTCGTCACAAACTGCACGTTTTTGGCAATTGCCCAAATCGGGGCTTTTTTCCCTTTATTTGGGGGCTTTTTCTCCAAAGGGGGCGTGGCTTTGCTCTGGCCACGCCCACTCCAGGCTCCCATCGTCCACGGCCAACAGGG
>NW_008239053.1:21052-22890 GCF_000691975.1 Corvus brachyrhynchos | reverse complement strand
TCCCGCTAGTGCCCCAGCCTGCTGCCTCCAGCCCTGCAGGGGGCGCCATCACGGTGAGCGGGGAACCAGGAAGTGGAACCCGGAAGTGGAACCCGGAAGTGGAACCGGAAGTGGTTTTTTTTAAAAAAAGGGATTTGGCCTTTCAAAATCCAACCGGAAGTCCCAAATCTTCCCGAATTCACCCCAAATTGTACCCAGGGAAGGCCCGAATGCATCCAACGTCTCCCGAGTGCCACGGAACGCACCCGAAATCCCCCAAGAATTCACCCGGAAAAATCCGCCCAAAATCTCCGGAAATCCACCCAAAATCTCCCCCAATCCACCTAAAATCCACCCAAATTCCACAAAATCCAAACTCCGCCCTTTCCACCCAAAATCTCCCCAATTCCTTCCCAAATTCCCTCGAAATCTCCTGAAATCTCCCAAATTCCACAATTTTCACCCAAAATCTCCTGAAATCCACCCCAAACCTCCAGAAATCCACCCAAATTCCACAAAATCCAAACTCCGCCCATTCCACCCAAAATCCCCCAAATTCCTTCCCAAATCTCCCCAAATTCCCCTAAAATTCACCCCAAATCTCCCAAATTCCCCCCAAATCCACCCAAAATCCACCCAAATCCACACAAAATTCACCCCAAACCGCCCAAATGCCACAAAATCCAAACTCTGCCCATTCCACCCAAAATCCTCCAACTTCCTTCCCAAATCCACCCAAATTCCACAAAATCCACCCAAAATCTCCCAAATTCCCCTAAAATCCACCTAAAATCTCCCCAAATCCACCCAAAATCCATCTAAACCCACAAATTCCACAAATTCCACCTAAATCCACCCAAAATCTCCCCCAATCCATCCAAAATCCACCCAAATCCCCCCAAATTCCACAAAATCCAAACTCTGCCCATTCCACCCAAAATCTCCCAAATTCCTTCCCAAATTCACCTAAAATCTCCCAAATCCACCCAAAATCCCCCCAAATTCCACAAAATCCACCCAAATTCACCCAAAATCCACCCAAATTCCACAAAATCCAAACTCTGTCCAATCCACCCCAAATCCCCCAAATTCCTTCCCAAATCCACCCAAAATCTCACAAATTCCCCTAAAATCCACCTAAATCCACCCAAATTCCATAAATTTCACCCAAAATCTCCCCAAATTCCACCCAAATCCACCCAAAATCTCCCCAAATCTCCCCAAAATCTCCCGAATTCCCCTAATCCACCCAAAATCCACAAAATCCACCCAAATTCCCCAAACCCACCCAAAATCTCCCAAAATCCACCTAAATCCACCAAAAAACCACCCAAAATCCACCCAAATTCCACAAAATCCACCAAGAATTCCCCTAAAATCCACCCAAAATCTCCCGAAATTCACCCAAATTCCACAAAATTCAAACTCCGCCCATTCCACCCAAAATCCGCCCAATTTCCACAAATTTCACCCAAAACCTCCCAAAATTCACCCAAATCCACCCAAATCCACCCAAATTCCACCAAATCCCTCAAAACCCGAAGCCACCGGAATCCTCCCCAAAATTCTCCCCTAAAATCCACCCAAAATCTCCCGAAATTCACCCAAATTCCACAAAATTCAAACTCCGCCCATTCCACCCAAAATCCGCCCAATTTCCACAAATTTCACCCAAAACCTCCCAAAATTCACCCAAATCCACCCAAATCCACCCAAATTCCACCAAATCCCTCAAAACCCGAAGCCACCGGAATCCTCCCCAAAATTCCAACCCCAAAACCCACCGAGAACCCCCCAAAATCCCCCAAATTCACCCCAAAATTCCACCCCAAAACTCCACCCAAAAATTCCAAGGAAAA
>NW_008239053.1:19390-20241 GCF_000691975.1 Corvus brachyrhynchos | reverse complement strand
GCCGTCCCAAACCCCCCAGCACCCCCAAAAGTCCCAAAAGTCCCCCCAAAATTGCCCCCAAATTTCCCCAAACCTCCCATTTAAATCCCTTCAAACTCCCCCAAAGCTCCTCCAAAAATTCCCCAAAAAATCTGAAAAAAATCAAAAAAATTCCGAAAAAATTCAAAAAAATTCCAAAAAAATTCCGAAAAAATTCAAAAAATTTCCCCAAATTCCCAAAATCCCTCCCAAACTCCTCAGGACCCCCAAAATCTCCTAAAATCCCCTAAAACTCCTGCAAAATCCCCCCAAAAATTTCCCCAAAATTCCATTTAAATCCCCTAAACCACCCCAAAATCTCCCCCAAAAATTCCCCAAAAATTCCCAAAAAATTCCACAAAATTCCCAAAGATTCCCCAAATTCCCCCCAACCTCCCCAGGCCCCCTAAAATTCCCAAAATTCCCCCAAAATCCCCCTAAAATTTCCCCAAAATCCCATTTAAATCCCCTTAAAACCCCCCAATCTCCTCCAAAAATTCCAAAAAAATTCCCAGAAATTCCCAAAAAGTTCCCAAAAATTCCCCCAAATTCCCCAAATCCCTCCCAAACACCTCAAATTCCCCCAAATCCCCCCCAAAATTTCCCAAAAATCCCATTTAAATCCCCGAAACCGCCCCAAAATCTCCCCCAAAAATTCCCCAAAAATTCCCAAAAAATTCCCAAAAAATTCCCCAAATCCCCCCGACTCCCGCAGATCCCCGGATCCTCACGGCAGCTCCGCAGGCGTCGCTGGAGGGGTCCCAGGAGCTCCCCCAGGGGAGCCCCCGGCCCCAAATCCTCCCCCAGCAGCTGCTCCAGCAGCAGGGCCTGGG
>NW_008239053.1:13490-17696 GCF_000691975.1 Corvus brachyrhynchos | reverse complement strand
AATCCACCCTGGGAGCCCCAAAAATTGAGCAGATGGAGTCCAAAAATCCTGGGATTCCCAAATTTTGGATTCCCAAAAAAAAAATCCCTGATCCCGAAATTTGGGGATCCCCCAAAAAAATCCCGAGGTCGAAAGAGGAAAAATTGGGTGAAAAAAGGGGAAAAATTAGGGGGAAATGGAGGCGAAATTGGAGGAAAACGACCCAAAATCCACCCTGGGAGAGTGGGAATGAGGGGAAAAGGAGCGAAAGTTGGTGGGATTCCCAAATTTTGGATTCCCAAAAAAACCTGGATTCAAAAATTTGGGAAATTTGGGAAAAAAGGGAGAGAAAAATCCCCAAAACTGGGGGGAAATGACCGAAAAATCCACCCTGAGAGCCGCAAAAATTGAGGAGATGGACTCCAAAAATCCTGGGGTTCCCAAATTTTGGGAGCCCAAAAAAACCTGGATTCCAAAATTTGGGAAATTTGGGAAAAAATGAGGAAAAATCCCCAAAACTGGGGGGAAAAGGAGCCAAAATCCACCCTGGGAACCCCAAAAATTGAGGAAATGGAGTCCAAAAAATCCTGGGATTCCCAAATTTTGGATTCCCAAAAAAAACATCCCCGATCCCGAAATTTGGGGATCCTCCAAAAAAATCCCGAGGTCGAAAAAGGAAAAATTGGGTGAAAAAAGGGGAAAAATTGGGGGGAAATGGAGGCGAAATTGGAGGAAAACGACCCAAAATCCACCCTGGGAGCCCCAAAAATTGAGGAGATGGAATTTTGGGATCCCAAATTTGGGAATTCTGGGAATTTTTGGGCCTTTTCCCCCAAATTTTGGGATTTTTCTCCCTTTTCCCCCCAAATTTTGGGATCCTGGAATTTTGGGATCCCAAATTTGGGAATTCTGGGAATTTTTGGGCCTTTTCCCCCAAATTTTGGGATTTTTCTCCCTTTTCCCCCCAAATTTTGGGATCCTGGAATTTTGGGATCCCAAATTTGGGAATTCTGGGAATTTTTGGGCCTTTTCCCCCAAATTTTGGGATTTTTCTCCCTTTTCCCCCCAAATTTTGGGATCCTGGAATTTTGGGATCCCAAATTTGGGAATTCTGGGAATTTTTGGGCCTTTTCCCCCAAATTTTGGGATTTTTCTCCCTTTTCCCCCCAAATTTTGGGATCCTGGAATTTTGGGATCCCAAATTTGGGAATTCTGGGAATTTTTGGGCCTTTTCCCCCAAATTTTGGGATTTTTCTCCCTTTTCCCCCCAAATTTTGGGATCCTGGAATTTTGGGATCCCAAATTTGGGAATTCTGGGAATTTTTGGGCCTTTTCCCCCAAATTTTGGGATTTTTCTCCCTTTTCCCCCCAAATTTTGGGATCCTGGAATTTTGGGATCCCAAATTTGGGAATTCTGGGAATTTTTGGGCCTTTTCCCCCAAATTTTGGGATTTTTCTCCCTTTTCCCCCCAAATTTTGGGATCCTGGAATTTTGGGATCCCAAATTTGGGAATTCTGGGAATTTTTGGGCCTTTTCCCCCAAATTTTGGGATTTTTCTCCCTTTTCCCCCCAAATTTTGGGATCCTGGAATTTTGGGATCCCAAATTTGGGAATTCTGGGAATTTTTGGGCCTTTTCCCCCAAATTTTGGGATTTTTCTCCCTTTTCCCCCCAAATTTTGGGATCCTGGAATTTTGGGATCCCAAATTTGGGAATTCTGGGAATTTTTGGGCCTTTTCCCCCAAATTTTGGGATTTTTCTCCCTTTTCCCCCCAAATTTTGGGATCCTGGAATTTTGGGATCCCAAATTTGGGAATTCTGGGAATTTTTGGGCCTTTTCCCCCAAATTTTGGGATTTTTCTCCCTTTTCCCCCCAAATTTTGGGATCCTGGAATTTTGGGATCCCAAATTTGGGAATTCTGGGAATTTTTGGGCCTTTTCCCCCAAATTTTGGGATTTTTCTCCCTTTTCCCCCCAAATTTTGGGATCCTGGAATTTTGGGATCCCAAATTTGGGAATTCTGGGAATTTTTGGGCCTTTTCCCCCAAATTTTGGGATTTTTCTCCCTTTTCCCCCCAAATTTTGGGATCCTGGAATTTTGGGATCCCAAATTTGGGAATTCTGGGAATTTTTGGGCCTTTTCCCCCAAATTTTGGGATTTTTCTCCCTTTTCCCCCCAAATTTTGGGATCCTGGAATTTTGGGATCCCAAATTTGGGAATTCTGGGAATTTTTGGGCCTTTTCCCCCAAATTTTGGGATTTTTCTCCCTTTTCCCTCCAAATTTTGGGATTCTGGAATTTTGGGATCCCAAATTTGGGAATTCTGGGAATTTTTGGGCCTTTTCCCCCAAATTTTGGGATTTTTCTCCCTTTTCCCCCCAAATTTTGGGATCCTGGAATTTTGGGATCCCAAATTTGGGAATTCTGGGAATTTTTGGGTCTTTTCCCCCAAATTTTGGGATTTTCCCTCAATTTTTTTCCTTTCCCCCCCGAATTTTGGGATCCTGGAATTTTGGGATCCCAAATTTGAGAATTCTGGGCATTTTTGGGCCTTTCCCCCCAAATTTTGGGATTTTTCTCCCTTTTCCCCCCGAATTTTGGGATCCTGGAATTTTGGGATCCCAAATTTGAGAATTCTGGGCATTTTTGGGCCTTTCCCCCCAAATTTTGGGATTTTTCTCCCTTTTCCCCCCGAATTTTGGGATCCTGGAATTTTGGGATCCCAAATTTGAGAATTCTGGGCATTTTTGGGCCTTTCCCCCCAAATTTTGGGATTTTTCTCCCTTTTCCCCCCGAATTTTGGGATCCTGGAATTTTGGGATCCCAAATTTGGGAATTCTGGGAATTTTTGGGCCTTTTCCCCTAAATTTTGGAATTTCCCCCCAGTTTTTTCCCTTTCTCCCCCAAATTTTGGGATCCAGAAAATCTTGGGATCCCAAATTTGGGTATCCTGGGAATTTTGGGGTCTTTTCTCCCAAATTTTGGTATTTTTCTCCCTTTTCCCTCAATTTTTTCCCTTTTTCTCCCCAAAATTTTGGGATCCCGGAATTTCGGGATCCCAAATTTGGGAATTCCAGGAATTTTTGGGCTCTTTTCTCCCCGATTTTCCTCCTTTTTTTCCCTTTTCCCCCCAAATTTTGGGATTTTCCCCCCAATTTTTTCCCTTTTTCCCCCCAAATTTTGGGATCCCGGAAATTTTGGGTCCCTTTTCCCCAAATTTTTAGGGATTTTTGGCCCCCGGACCCACCTTGGGAGGGGCGGAGGACGATGATGTAATCGGGGGTCCCACATTCCAGAGCCTTCCGGAATTCGGCCTCACTGAAAAAACGGGGCCAAAAACCCCAGAAATCGGCAAAATTCCCTCAAAATTCCCCAAAAATCCACCCCAAATTGGCCCAAATCCTTCGAAACGGCTGAAAAATCCCCAAATTTGGCCAAAACTCCACGAAATTCTGTCAAAATTCCCCCCAATTTTCCAGTTCTTCCCCAATTTTGCCCCATTCAGCCCAAATTTCTTGAATTTTCCCCCCTAAAAAGCCCCAAATTCCTCCGAATTTTCCTCAAATTCCTCCGGATTCCCCCAAATTCCTTCCAAATTTTCCAATTTCTCCCCAAATTCCTCCCAAATTCCTCTCAAATTCCTCCAATTTCCACCCCAAGACACCCAAGGAAGCCCCAAAATCGCCCCAAATCCTCCTCCCCAAAAATCCCCTAAAATTCCCCAAAAAATCCTCAAAATTCCCAAATCATCCCAAAAATCTCCCGACTGCCCCAAAATTTCCCTAAAATCCACCCCCTCCCCAAATTCTCAAGTTTCTCCTCCGTAAATGCCCCAAATTCTTGAAAAAATCCCCCCCAAAAAAATTCTCAAGTTTCTCCTCCAAAAATGCCCCAAATTCTTGAAAAAATCCCCCCCAAAATGCCAAAAAAAATTCCCCAAATTCCCTAAAAATCCTCGAATTCTGCCCAAATTCCCGAATTTCCCCCAAATTCCCCCAAATCCCTGGGAAAAAAAATTTTAAAATCCACAAAAATTTCCTCCCCCACCCCAAAAAAATCCCTAAAAAAACTAAAAAAAAAATTTAAAAATTTCTGGCCCCCCCCAAAATCTCCCAAAATTTCCCCAAATCTTGGAATTTGCCCAAAATCCTGGGAATTCTCCCCAAATCCAGCCCCTCCCCCCCCTCACCTGCTCACCAGGTGCTCCAAGGGCGCCCGGAGGCGGAG
>NW_008239053.1:7807-10673 GCF_000691975.1 Corvus brachyrhynchos | reverse complement strand
TAAACCAGTATAAATCAGTATGGACCGGTACGGACTGGTATGGACCAGTATGGATTGGTATAAACCAGTATGGACCGGTATAAACCAGTATGGATTGGTGTAAACCAGTATAAATCAGTATGGACCGGTACGGACCGGTATGGACCAGTATGGATTGGTATAAACCAGTATGGACCGGTATAAACCAGTATGGATTGGTGTAAACCAGTATAAATCAGTATGGACCGGTACGGACTGGTATGGACCAGTATGGATTGGTATAAACCAGTATGGACCGGTATAAACCAGTATGGATTGGTGTAAACCAGTATAAATCAGTATGGACCGGTACGGACTGGTATGGACCAGTATGGATTGGTATAAACCAGTATGGACCGATATGGACCAATATAAACCAGTATAAACCAGTATGGATTGTTATGAACCAGTATGGATTGGTATAAACCAGTATGGATTGGTATAAACCACTATAAATCAGTATGGACCGGTACGGACCGGTATGGACCAGTATGGATTGGTATAAACCAGTATGGACCGGTATAAACCAGTATGGATTGGTGTAAACCAGTATAAATCAGTATGGACCGGTACGGACCGGTATGGACCAGTATGGATTGGTATAAACCAGTATGGACCGATATGGACCAATATAAACCAGTATAAACCAGTATGGATTGTTATGAACCAGTATGGATTGGTATAAACCAGTATGGATTGGTATAAACCACTATAAATCAGTATGGACCGGTACGGACCGGTATGGACCAGTATGGATTGGTATAAACCAGTATGGACCGGTATAAACCAGTATGGATTGGTGTAAACCAGTATAAATCAGTATGGACCGGTACGGACCGGTATGGACCAGTATGGATTGGTATAAACCAGTATGGATTGGTATAAACCACTATAAATCAGTATGGACCGGTACGGACCGGTATGGACCAGTATGGATTGGTATAAACCAGTATGGATTGGTATAAACCACTATAAATCAGTATGGACCGGTACGGACCGGTATGGACCAGTATGGATTGGTATAAACCAGTATGGACCGGTATAAACCAGTATGGATTGGTGTAAACCAGTATAAATCAGTATGGACCGGTACGGACCGGTATGGACCAGTATGGATTGGTATAAACCAGTATGGATTGGTATAAACCACTATAAATCAGTATGGACCGGTACGGACCGGTATGGACCAGTATGGATTGGTATAAACCAGTATGGATTGGTATAAACCACTATAAATCAGTATGGACCGGTACGGACCGGTATGGACCAGTATGGATTGGTATAAACCAGTATGGACCGGTATAAACCAGTATGGATTGGTGTAAACCAGTATAAATCAGTATGGACCGGTACGGACCGGTATGGACCAGTATGGATTGGTATAAACCAGTATGGACCGGTATAAACCAGTATGGATTGGTGTAAACCAGTATAAATCAGTATGGACCGGTACGGACCGGTATGGACCAGTATGGATTGGTATAAACCAGTATGGACCGGTATAAACCAGTATGGATTGGTGTAAACCAGTATAAATCAGTATGGACCGGTACGGACCGGTATGGACCAGTATGGATTGGTATAAACCAGTATGGACCGATATGGACCAATATAAACCAGTATAAACCAGTAGAAATCAGTACAAACCACTGTAAACCAGTATGGACAAGTATGGAGCGGTATGGACAAGTATAAGTCAATATAAACCAGTATAAACCAGTATGGATTGTTATGAACCAGTATGGATTGGTATAAACCAGTATGGATTGGTATAAACCACTATAAATCAGTATGGACCGGTACGGACTGGTATGGACCAGTATGGATTGGTATAAACCAGTATGGACCAGTATGGACCGATATGGACCAATATAAACCAGTATAAACCAGTACAGACCAGTATAAATCAGTATGGATTGGTATAAAACAGTATGGACTGGTACGGACCAGTATGGACCAATATGGACCAGTATGGACCGGTATGGACCGGTATGGACCGGTATGGACTGGTATGGGGCAGTATGGACCAGTATGGACCAGTACGGACCAGTATAAACCAGTATGGACCAGTATGGATCAGTATCGATTGCTATCAACCAGTACAAACCAGTATTGACTGGTATGGATTGGTATAAACCAGTATAAACCAGTATGAAGCGGTATAAACCAGTATAGACCAATATAAACCAGTATAGACCAGTATAAACCAGTATAAACCAGTATGGACCCTCCCAGTCCCATCCAATCCCCTCCCAGTCCCTCCCAGTGTCTCCCAGTCCTCCCCCAATCCCCTCCCAGTCCAAACCAGTCCAAACCAGTGCTCCCAGTCCCACCTGGCTGCTGTCCTTGGCGGCCACGTCGGCCACGTTGTCCCTCCGGGCCTGGTGCACGGCCAAGGCCGCCCTGGTGGCCCCTCCGGCCACGCCCACCACGCACTGGGACCAGTACAAACCAGTATGGACCACTATGGACCAGTACGGACCAGTATGGACCAAAACGAACGGGTGGAAACCAGTTTAAACTGGAATAAACCAGTATAAACCAGTACAGACCAGTATAAACCAGTGAGCCCAGCCAGGCCAGAGCGCAGCGGCTGCCCAGAATAAACCAGTATGGACCAGTATAAACTGGTATGGACGAGTGTAAACCAGTATAAACCAGTTTAAACCCCTCCAGTGACCTTCAGGAGTCTCCCAGGATAAACCAGTGCTGGCGCACGCCCTCCCAGTCACACCAGTAACCTCCCAGTGCTTCCCAGTATCCCCACAGCGCCTCCCAGTATCATCCCAGTCCCACCCAGTCCCTCCCAATCCCCTCCCAGTCCCTCCCAGTTTCTGCAAGTCCCTTC
>NW_008239053.1:4965-6064 GCF_000691975.1 Corvus brachyrhynchos | reverse complement strand
TGGAGTGTCTCTGCATATATGGTGATAGGGGGGCGGGGCTTAGGGTGCCTGACCATATATGGTAATGGAGGGGCGGGGCTTAGGGTGCCTGACCATATATGGTAACGGGGGGGCAGGGCCTGGAGGAGGGGGCGGGGCCTCACCGCCATTGTTTGGCCTCGCAGTCCAGGTGGCTCCTGAAAGGGGGGAGAGGAAACCAGTATGGACCAGTATGGGCCGGTATGGACCAGTATGAGCCAGTAAGGACCGGTATGGACCAGTATGAGCCAGTATGGACCAGTATGGGCCGGTATGGACCAGTATGGGCTGGTATGGACCTGTATGGGCCCGTATGGACCAGTATGGGCCGGTATGGACCAGTATGGGCTGGTATGGACCAGTATGGACCAGTATGTACCAGTATGGGCCGTTATGGACCAGAGTCACTTCCCAGC
Source organism: Corvus brachyrhynchos (assembly GCF_000691975.1). NCBI lineage: Eukaryota > Metazoa > Chordata > Aves > Passeriformes > Corvidae > Corvus > Corvus brachyrhynchos. The sequence continues at coordinate 5,630 of NW_008239053.1, read as the reverse complement.
GCTCCCAGTGTTCCCAGTATGGCCCAGTAGCTCCCAGTACAGCCCAGTGCCACTCCCAGTGCTCCCAGTAAGGCCCAGTGGCTCCGAGTAAGAGCAAGAACCACTCCCAGTAGCTCCCAGTAAGGCCCAGAACCACTCCCGGTGCTCCCAGTAAGACCCACTCCCAGTAGCTCCCAGTAGGGCCCAGAACTGCTCCCAGTAGCTCCCAGTAAGGCCCAGTGCCACCTCCCAGTGCTCCCAGTGCTCCCAGTAAGGCCCAGAACTGCTCCCAGTGAGGCCCAGTAGCTCCCAGTGCTCCCAGTAAGGCCTTCCAGTGCTCCCAGTAAGGCCCAGAACCTCTCCCAGTGCTCCCAGTAAGGCCCAGAACTGCTCCCAGTGAGCCCCAGTAGCTACCAGTGCTCCCAGTAAGGCCCAGTGCCGCTCCCAGTGCTCCCAGTAAGGCCCAGAACTGCTCCCAGTGAGGCCCAGTAGCTCCCAGTGCTCCCAGTAAGGCCCAGAACTGCTCCCAGTGCTCCCAGTAAGGCCCAGAACCGCTCCCAGTAAGGCCCAGAACCATTCCCAGTGCTCCCAGTAAGGCCCAGTGCCACCTCCCAGTGCTCCCAGTCCATCCCAGACCATCCCAGTCCATCCCAGTCCATCCCAGTCTCACCCCTGCAGCCACACGC
>NW_008239053.1:2217-4879 GCF_000691975.1 Corvus brachyrhynchos | reverse complement strand
GGAGGGGGGGTGGGGGATCTGGGTTTGGGAAGGGGGTTCAGGATGTGGGAAGGGGGGATTTGGGATGGGGGAATGGGGATCTGGATTTGGGAATGGGGGATTTGGGATGGGGGAATGGGGGATCTGGATTTGGGAATGGGGGATCTGACTTTGGGAATGGGGTTCAGGATGGGGGAATGGGGTTTGGGATGGGGGAATGGGGATCTGGATTTGGGAATGGGGTTTGGGATGGGGGAATGGGGGATTTGGGATGGGGGAATGGGGGATCTGACTTTGGGTTAAAATTGGAGGTTTTGGGGCAAAAATTGGGAACTTTGGGGGAAAATGGGAATTTTGAGATAAAATTGGGGTTTCTGAAGCAAAATTTGGGAACTTTGGGGTGAAATGGGGGAATTGTGGGTGAAAATTGGGAATTTGGGGGTAAAAAAGTCAGGAATTTTGGGTTAAACTAAGGAATTTTGGGTTAAAAATGGGAAATTTGGGGTGAAATGTGGGAATTTTGGGTGAAAAATGGGGATTTCAGGGTGAAAAATGGGAATTTTGGGTTAAAATGGGAGGTTTTGGGGCAAAAAATGGGAACTTTGGGGGAAAATGGGAATTTTGGGGTGAAATGGGGGAATTTTGGGTTAAAATTGGGGGTTTTGGGGTGAAAATTGGGAATTTTGGGGCAAAATGCAGGATTTTGGGGATTTTGGGGATAAAATTTGGGATTTTTGGGTTAAAATTGGGTTTTTGGGGGGGAAAATTGGGAATTTGGGGGGAAATGTGGAAATTTTGGGGAAAATGAGGGGGGTAAAAGTGGGAATTTGGGGGGAAATGTGGAAATTTTGGGGAAAATTGGGAATTTTGGATTAAAATTGGGAATTTTGGGGTGAAATGGGGGAATTTTGGGTTAAAATTGGGAATTTTGGGTTAAAATGGGAATTTGGGGTTAAAATGGGGGTTTTGGGGAGAAAATTGGGAATTTTGCGGGAAAATGGTATTTTTGGGGTGAAATGGGGGAATTTTGGGTTAAAAATGGGAATTTGGGGGGAAAAAATTGGGAATTTTGGGGGAAAAGTCGCATTTTGGGGTGAAAGTTGGGGTTTTTGGGGCCAAAGTTGGGAATTTTGGGGGGGAAATGGGGGAATTTTGGGTTAATGAGTTAAAATTGGGAATTTTGGGGTGAAATGGGGGAATTCTGGGTTAAAATTGGGAATTTTGGGGATAAAATTTGGGATTTTTGGGTTAAAATTGGGTTTTTTGGGGGGGGAAATTGGGAATTTTGGGTTAAAAATGGGAATTTTGGGTTGAAATGGGGGAATTTTGGGTTAAAATCGGGAATTTTGGGGGGGAAAATTGGGAATTTTGGGGGCAAAAATTGGGAATTTTGTGGGAAAAATCGGATTTTGGGGTGAAAGTTGGGGTTTTTGGGGCCGAAGTTGGGAATTTTGGGGGGAATTTGGGAATTTTGGGCACCTCGGAGCAGCCAGGTGAGCGCGGCCCCGGTGACGGTGGCAGCGCCGTCGCCGACCCCGACGGCCTCGAGCACGGCCCGGGTGGAGAGGGAAGAGGCCAGGCTGGAGCAGAGCGCCTGCGGGACCAGTAGGGACCAGTATGGACCAGTATGGACTAATATGGGTGGCAGCAAACCAGTATGGACCGGTATGGACCGGTATGGACTGGTATGGATCAGCAGAAACCAGTATGGACCGGTATGGACTGGTATGGACCAGTAGAAATCAGTAGAAACCAGTATGGACCAGTATGGACCAGTCTGGACCAGTATGGAACAGTATGGGCCAGTATGGACCAGCAGAAACCAGTATGGACCAGTAGAAATCAGTAAAAACCAGTATGGACCAGTATGGACCAGTCTGGACCAGTATGGAACAGTATGGATCATTATGGACCAGTATGGACCAGTACAGACCAGTATTGACCAGTATGGACGTGTATGGACCAGTATGGACCAGTATGGACCAGTCTGGACCAGTAGAAACCAGTATGGACCAGTATGGACTGGTATGAACTGGTATGGACGTGTATGGACTGGTATGGACCAGTACGGACCAGTATGGACCACTCTGGACCAGTATGGACCGGTATGGATCATTATGGACCAGTACGGACCGGTATGGACCAGTATGGATCAGTAGAAACCAGTATGGACCAGTATAAACAAGTACGGACCAGTAGAAACCAGTATGGACCAGTATCAACCAGTACAGACCGGTATGGACCAGTAAAAACCAGTATGGACCAGTATAGATCAGTAGAAACCATTATGGACCAGTATAAACCAGTATGGACCAGGATGGACCAGTACAGACCGGTATGGACCAGTAAGGACCGGTATGGACCAGTAGAAACCAGTCCAGACCAGTATGGACCAGTAGAAACCAATATAAACCAGTATAAACCAGTATGGACTGGTCTGGAGCAGTGAGCCCAGCCAGGCTGGAGCACAGAGCCTGCGGGACCAGTATAAACCAGTATGGACCAGTATAAACCAGTATGGACTAGTGTGGACCAATAGAAACCAGTCCAGACCAGTAGAAACCAGTATAAGCCCCAAACCATTAAAAACCAGTATAAACCATTATAAACCAGTACAGACCCTCCCAGTCACTCCCAGTAAGACCAAACCTTCTCCCAGTGCCCCCAGTATGGACCAGTAACA
>NW_008239053.1:0-236 GCF_000691975.1 Corvus brachyrhynchos | reverse complement strand
AAATTCCCAAAATTCCCTGGAAAAGGGGTCCTGGCTCATGGATTCATCCCAAAATTCCCAAAATTCCCTGGAAAAGGGGTCCTGGCTCACGGATCCCCCCCAAAATTCCCAAAATTCCCAAAAATTCCATTAAATGCCCCCAAAAGTTCCAAAAATGCCCCTCAAAATTCCCCAAAATCCCCAAAATTCCCCCCAAAATCGCCAAAATTCCCAAAAATCCCTTTCAAAATTCCCAA
>NW_008239052.1:44055-52170 GCF_000691975.1 Corvus brachyrhynchos | reverse complement strand
CCCTTTCCCTTTCCCTTTCCCTTTTCCTCTTCCTCCTTTTAAACTTTCTTTATCTCAACCCAGGAGTTTTACCTTTTTTCCTGATTCTCTCCCTGACCCCATCTGGGGGGAATGAACAAACGAATGAATGAACAGCTCTGTGGGGTTCAGCTGCCTGCAGGTTAAACCACCATGTGGAATATTGCTTATTTCTGTAGGAGCAGTGCCTTTGGCTTCTTACAATGTTTAATATTTATATAACAAGGTCGTACAGACCTTATTCAAAATGATCAACAAAGAAATGTTTAAAATGCCAGGAAGTTTTTGAGGTTAAGCATTTGAGTTCCATTCCTGATTTCATACTTCTTCTGCTAAAGAGGAACTTGAAGCTCTCAGTTTGACAGAACTTTGACTTCAGTTTCTCAGTTTCTCTCGTTGCAGTACCAGTCTGCATTCTTTTCCTTCGTAATCAGGATCTTTACGAAATCCATACCAAACAAACTCTGATTAATATTTCCTTATAGGAAAGAAAAATAATAGCAAAAAAAAATGTCTTGCCTGGGGCCTTGTTTAACAGTGATAGCACTTTCCTTGATATGTATGAACAATTGCATTTTCTAATGCAGGACCAGGAAAATATTGATCTCTCACCCTAAATCAAACTCAATGATTATTTTCATGGAACAGAACACTTAGAAACTAAGATACTGCATTAAATTGGTTAACCATTAACAATTCACCCTTTTTCAGCCACATTCTTTACTCCCACTCGAATTTTGTAGCACAGATGCACTTGACAGGGAAATGATTTTTCACACTCTTGTTTGACATACTTATGCTGGTAAAACCTTCAAGCGTAGCTCAAGCCAGAAAGGCAGTGGGGAATGTTCCCTGAGCAAAGCACAACTGGAAGGAAAATTAATAACCCTTCTTTAGATGAATGCAAGCAAGGACAAGAATTAAATATTTTTCGGTGGAACAGCTATAAAGGAGTGATTCAATACTTCTATACTATTCAAGGACCTTTAAAGGGCCAATTTATTTATTGTTCAGTAAAAGCTGAGTGTGGCTCACTGCATTGAAAGCAAAACTTCACATGCACTGGCACAAACTGAAATTCCCTCACAAGCTCAGCCTACGGTTCCAGTTCAGACAAAGTGCCAATTGACTTAAAAAGCAAATAAAAAATGCTCTTACCCCTGTTTTCGGTATAAGAAGGAACAATATTTTACAAGGTCTGTTAAAGTAGCTCCTGGTTCCTGGTGCAATATTTCTGACATCTGTTATTTCAACGTGATGTTTCCATTGGCACTCTAACCCTTCAGCCAGCCATGAAAAACTGAAAAATGACTTTGTGCAATCGAAATGACAAATACAGATCTACAGGATCAGCCTTCGGCAAGAGTCAATGATCATAAATCCCATGTTTCCATTGTTTCCTTGAAAAATTTATGGTGTAGTTTGGCTTGCTTTTCAAATGAATGCTGAACACATCGTCAGCAGAAGGATTCCAGAGCCCTGTAAGCAATAACCCCTGGGTTTTTTTAGATACTGAAGATTTGTCCCAGTGGGAAGGTTTGGAGTTTTACACAAGCTTGTTGGACAGCAATTTATTGCTTTATTTAGGCTCTCTATTGTGTTTTCAGTGGGGTTTAGTTATTTATGATTTATTCTATACATCTAGAAAACCTCTAGAAGAGGCTGGTGAAACAGAGCTGTGTCATTCAATACAATATGGAGGTTTTAAATCACCACTATTCTAGGATTTCTACACAATAAGAAGCAGGCAGGGAATATGAATATGAAAATAAGATAGGATTTTCCTTTGACAGGGAAAGGGAAAAAAACCACCCCACAAATAAAACCAGGAATACTCCTAGATTTCATTTCTTGTCTATTCCATATTCATATTCATAATCCATGTAAACCAAATCCCTTATCCCCTTCATGTTTAATTTCTCTGTGGATAAAACAGAAACAATGCAATTTCCTCTGTCCCTACTGAGGAAGGAAGGAAGGAAGGAAGGAAGGAAGGAAAGAAGGAAGGAAGGAAGGAAGGAAGGAAGGAAAGAAGGAAGGATGGATTTGGATTGTGGGTGTCTTCACGAACCCTCCACTTCTCTTCCTTTGCAGTGACACAGGGAACTCCCTTATCCCATCTGCCTCCTCTAATATCACACATGAGACAAAGGAAGCTCAGAAGAATTTGCAAGGTACTCAATAGCTTTTGTGTAAGACAAACCTGGTCATGACCTTCTCTTTTTGTGTTTTTAGATTAAAAGCAGCACTGAAGACTAATTTTAACAAATCAGAGGAGCACATTTAAGCAAGGCATTTTGTGGAGCTGTTTTCTGTGGTAGGTATTCACACAGAACCTGTTACCCAGGATGGAAGTAATGACATAAAGGAAAATATTTAGATCCATATTGAGAAAGGTTCAGCAATCTTGACCATGCCAGATGAGGACAATTTTTTAACCTTATCAGTGCCAATTCTTTGCTGTGAAAGGCCTCTCCTGCTTAACTTGACATCTTACATTGTCTGAGGAGCCATTTGACAAATTTCTGATGATCCATTCCCTCTTCCATAGCTTCTGAGATTAGAAAAGGAATAGGAAAATTATTTCCATTTCTTAATGAGGAAATTATAAATGTAAACAAAATTGTTCATCTTAGAATGAAATTGTGGACTAAAACCCATGCCTTTTTCCTAGGGGGTTAGAGAAGGACTAACTCTGATTTTCCCACCTCCTTAAATACTGGAAATTTTCAAAATGTTAGACACTACAAAGAATAGCATGTACATAGATGGTGGTTTTTCTTCTATGCATGAAAAATGCCCAAAATAATAAGATCAAAAATGTTACAGAAATGGACACAGTAATAAAACAACTCATTTCCCACTGTGAACTGGTAGGGCCCTTTAAAAACTTTTTAAAATATTGGCAGATTCAATTCTATCCCTCTCTCAAAAGCAGTGAAAAAACATGCACTGCTTAAACCTTTCTGGTGATTCATATGAGCAAGGAAAATGCAGAAATACTGTTGCTCAGAAATGTAGGCAGAAAAGTCATCATCCTGGTAGCTGGAGAGTTGGATTTGCTGAGGGCTCTGAAATCCTGCTAAGCTTATTTCTTCTCAAGAAAGAATATTAAAACCAAAAGAAGGATCAGTAACTGTGCTGGAGAAAATATTGGTCCTCAGCAGCAGCAGAAAGCAAAGAACACACCAGTGGAGCACTGAAAGAAAATTTACAAGTAGAGAAAAACTTATATAGAAAGTCACACGAAATAAAAATTGAGCAGAAACTGCAGTAATTAGAAAATATTTTCAACCATGCTTGCTCTACAAATGCATTTTGGCAAGATCTATCCTGGAAATGAGTTGTCTGATCAAGGTTAGAACCCCAAAATTCCTAGGACTTCTCTATTTCAAGAGGGAGGATGAAGCAGAAGGCACAAATTGCATAGAAATGGGAATTATTTTTTGAGTGACTTGGCACCACTTTTAAGCACATTATAAATTAAAACCACTTATGTCTGCATAAGTCACTTGTTTTAATGGGCTGCTGCTATCACTCCTGAATGTGGTGTGTAATGGGGCACTTGGGTTTGGTGTGACTTGTTTTATATAAAAAAGGGGCAAACAGGCTACACTTGGAAAAGCAACAAACAGATGAAATTTGGAAGGGATGGGTTTTCTTCCAGGGAAACAAATTCTGTGTGGTGATTGAACATGGAAATGTAAAAAAATAACACATTCAGATTATTGAAACTTTCACACTCACATGTCTCTCTGTGGATTCTAAATCCAGAACACAAAGTTTTCAGCTGATTATCTCTTTAGGCACATAAAAGGAAGTTTAATCCTTTTTACTTCATTTTCATTACTTCATTACATTTCATAATCCTTTACTTCATCAGTTTCATGGGAATGTGTGGAAGACTGAAACCTAGAGGGGGTTCTACAGGGAGCCCTTCAGAAATTTTTGCATTATGGGACGGGATGATTAAGTACATTTTTTTCTTTTAGGGGTTTTTTTTTTCATTTTCTAACATTTAATAATATATAATATGTAATAAGCATGGAATGCATTATATTACATAGACATATTAATTTTTTACCTATTCCTGCAAATGTAATTTAGAAACATCTACATAGGTTTCCTTCATTTAATTCAATGTAAATTAGAAATGCAAACGATTATGCTAAGGCTTATAGTTACTATAAATATTTAATGGAGTTCTCAATCAACCCCTTATTTTTTTAACTAGGTGGTGCATATCACAGATAGGATTTTACAGAACAGCTGATGTGACCTTTCATTCCCGCACTGATCTGTAAACCTAGAATAATCCATTTTCATGCCATAAGCAGATGTTCCCTGAGTGTGGGTGTGCAAACCACTTGTCCCAGTGGCCAGTTTGAGGTGGGCACATTTGAGAGGCCTCCACTGACTCATAGCAGGAGATATGCTGAGATACTCCTGAATTAAGCACAACAGAGCTGCCTATCTGGGCTGGTGTGCCAGCAGAATAACCAGAGGAAGTTGATTCTGGTCGTGTCATTAGAGCTCACACAAGCACTTGCCATGCTGTAGCTCTATTTAAAAATTATACAGCAAACAACTAAAGCAGCTGGAAAGGGGAACAGCTGCCTGCATCAAATACTGCTGGTCTTTGATACCAAACCCTCTAAACAGACTTTAATTAGGTGCTGAGATTGAAATCTGTGCCCTTGGAAGGGTTGGTGTGTGACACGTTCACAGCTGCTCGTGGGGAGCACACATGAACACCCAGACTGGTGTCCATGGGGAACAGCTGCCAATGAAGCCTTTGGTGACCAGGCCCAAGTATGGAATATGGCTGTCAGCTTTCTGAATAAATGGGGCTTTATGTCCCAGTCCCACTGGTGCTTCTGAACTGGGATGATTCAAACCAAGTGGGACACCCAGTGCCTGAAGGAGCCAACAAGAAAGATAGAGAGACTCTTTGCAAGGGCCTGGAGTGACAGGACAAGGGAATGGCTTCCCACTGCCAGAGGGCAGGGTTAAATGGGATCTTAGGAAGAAATCCTTCCCTGTGAGGGGGGGGAGGAGGCCCTGGCACAGGGTGCCCAGAGAAGCTGTGGCTGCCTCTGGAACCCTGGCAGTGTCCAAGGCCAGCTTGGACAGGGCTTGGAGCACCCTGGGCTAGTGGAAGGTGTCCCTGCCCATGGCAGGGGGTGGCACTGGATGGGCTTTAAGGTCCCTTCCAACCCAAACCAGTCTGGGATTCTGGGATTTATGTACAGATCCCACTGGTGCTTATGAGAGGGAATGAGCTGAAGGCAGGCTGGGATGTTGCCTGTGGGTGAGGACCAGGGTCCAGCTCAGTGGTCCAACTGATCAGGGCTTCTGAGAGTCTCAGGTCCTTGAAAGTGGCCTTTGGGTGCAGCAGTCTATTTCTTCCAGTAATCTGGGGGAAAAATAAAAAGCCCTGTGAACAGGGCAGGCTTCACAACAAAACATCCTCCCCTGGCAGGGGCAGCCCTTCATTCTCAGCCTAGTGGCCTTTTTGGTCAGCAGGGGCCTTGTCATTCTCAAGGCCTTACAAGTAAATTTGAACTTTCCCTTCATTTCTGCTAATTTTACTACGTCTGAGTAGCTTATTAAATTAACTTCCTCTTTTCCCTGATAATGCTAACCATTTCCTGTCCGATGGGTCCTCTCAGATGTAGCAATATATTGCCTACAGCAACTGCTAAAAGGCTTAGTAAATATTTCAACCCTGGTGAGATCCAAAGGCCTCACACTAAGGTGGGAATCATTTGTGGTGGATGCTGTGGAAATACAGAGCAGGATTTCATAGAATCACAGAATTATTAAGGTTGGGAAAGGCTTCCCAGACCGGCAGGTCCAAGCTGTGACCGATTCCATCTTGTCACCCAGACCAGAGCACTGAGTGCCACGTCCAGGCCTTCTTTGGACACCTCCAGGGGATGGGGATGTCACTGAATATACTGACTTCTAGGATTTTCCTTTAAAGTTTCCTCTGTGCTGCCTTTCTAGACTATTTATCCAGTCAAAAATAATATTTCTGTTTGAAAATGGAAGTAATTTTGATGGCAAATATATTCTACCTGACAAACCTCCAAAGGGATTCTCTGACAATGAGTGTGCTTCCTTGTAACTGATTCCAGGCACAATTTTCATATTCTCTTCTCTAACAAACACAGCTCTTAGGAGCACTTGAGCATCATGACATCTTCCTTAAGATAACAATATAGCCAAAGAAGGGAAGATGTGCCTTGCAGACTGCAGCCTACATGGTTTCCATAGAAGAAATTTAAAAGACTTTTATTTGCTTCTGCATCTTATTATATCCAAATCAGGCGTATAGGATTCTTATTATTTTAAACAATACTGAGTGTAAAGATTAAGTTGAATTTGCAGGTGATTTCTGCAGTCTGACATAGGGATAGGCAGTGCTCTGTGCAGCAGAGAGCTGCCTGATCTGACAGGTTAGATTGAACCTGACAGGTTTATTCGTCAGGAGAAGGCACCATGCTTGGCACATTTAGAATCTCACTAGTTCTTACCCACTGCCACAGCCCACAAAAGCACTTGGCAATTACTGTGGGTTAAAATAATCAGTTTTCCATTACCAGTACTGTAAAATGGGCCAGTTCTTGAATAAATGCTGTGCTGGAATTAACTTACAACAATCACTGTAGTCTTGCCCTCGTGGCAAACAGAAGCTACCATTTAAATACATCACACAAAAGGCAAAGTCTAAGGTTCCAAAGACTTAATTCCCAATTTAAATATGCAGGAGCTGTGCTCTTGTTGTAGGAACAGGAGAAAGACAGGCTTCCCCACAGAGTAAACCAGAGCAGGTTTAACTTGTGTGTTTCAACACGCTGGCTTTCTTAACTGAGCTTTCTAAAGCACTCTAAAACTTGGCAACATGAAAGTCTGCTCCAAACCATCCTGGTATAGAGCACTAAATAAATGGTTTAAAGAGCACACTAAAAAATCTTGTCCCTGTGGTTGAGGATACGCATCAGTAAGTTCCAGCTTTAGCCTACTATTCCCAAGGCAAGGCTATTGCTAGAGAATTAAAATACTGCAGTATTACAAATAACAGTCCCAGGACCACGTATCATTTTTATTTGCATTTCTTGCAGCCTTCTGGCATCTTATTATCCCCCTGGACACAAGGCCAGTAACCTTAATGAAATACCAGAAGATATATACAATTCTAGCACTCCTAGTTTAATAAAAAAATGCTTTAAACTTCTTAGTGCAGAGCAGATTATTGGCTGTTTGTAAAGAATTCCACCTGGGAGAGCAGCTGGTGCATCAGCGAACCCAGTGCCCTTGACTTTATGTGCTGCCCATTATTTTGGGAAGCAGTCCTGAGATACAAATAAATAGCAGACATGTTTTTAGAGCTACTACCAGGATTAATAATCATTAACTGAGTCTCAACAGCTATCCAAACATTTCACATGTATTGCTCAAAGTATTCCCCCCCAGCTTCTGTAGACACAGACATGGAATCACAAATCGTATTTGCTGGGTCACACCAACTTTGGTGTGTGCAGTTCGCTTGGGGGAGCAGAGCTTCTTCCAGATACTCTGCCTGGGCTTCTAAGGAGCCAGAGGGAGTGGGATGGGCATGGAGTGAAGGCAGATCCTGCAGGAAGAAGCTGGGGAGAACTGTTGGGGAGGATGAAAGTTTGGTAAGAAAGTTTCACAGGTATGTAGGCTTGGCAGAAAGATCTGTGAATGTAGAAACTGAGGATGAGGTAGAAATGAAAGCAAGTTTTGATATAGAATAAAAGAGGTTTTGCTGAAACACTGACCACTGAATAACTGAGAAGGCAAAGGTTGGAGATGAGTTGGAAAGAGATTTTTAGGAATAGGACAAAGGTATGTGACTACAAACAAAGACATGTTTTTCACCAAGTAAATAAGTCTCAAGAAGAGCATAAGTAAATAGAAAACATGTCTTTACCAAAAAGAGAGATATGGCAGGCAAACAAGAAATGTTGATGTAGGAAGAAGAAGAGAGGTCTGAGAATTTTCCACGGTAAACTTAAATTGTAACTTACTTACTCTTGTGATTGGATAATAATGACTATAATATGGTGA
>NW_008239052.1:17906-43024 GCF_000691975.1 Corvus brachyrhynchos | reverse complement strand
AGTTCTTTTTCTCTACCTGAGGTCTAGTGCTGTCTCAGCCAGAAGATCTCAGATCCCTCCACTCCTGGGGCATACCGTCTACTGAGCCATAGGATCCCAAATTTTTATATTTTTCTGATTTCTGTAATTTTTCAATTTTTCTGTTTTCAATTAATTAATCTTTTTAAGAGTTGTCTCATTTCTCACAAGAACAACTTTATGTGTGGGAGTCCTGCTTCCCTCAGTCTCTCAGCGTGTCTTCAATCTAGCTCTGGGCTCTCCCTCACGTTCTCAAAGTGCTCAGAATGGTTAGAATTCATTCCAGCAGTGACTACAAACTCACCAGCATCAGCTGTGGGAATAGTGAGAGGCTCAGACCCTAAATAAGTTGGAAGGTAACAGATAGAGGAATGACAGGGGAAAACTACGAGAACATGGAAATATTTCCCTATTAATTATGCCGCAGTCCACTGGCGCCACTGTGCAGGTTGCAGAGAGAGGTGTCACTGCTGCTGTTCTTCATTTCTTTGTTTAGCACCTTGTCTTGGAGGCTGTGAGCAGATGCAGCATCCCCGTGGCCTAAGCAAGCTCATCACAAACCCTCTGCCTTCCACACCACAAACCCTCCACCTTCAGTGTCCGATGGAGCAGAAGATCTTCCCGTGAGCTGCTTGTGAGTTATTACAATTTCGTGGCCGAACATTTCCAATAAGTGATTCTCTAACTTCATGGAAAAAAGATCTCATCTTTCTTAAATGAGCTCTTCCTTCATCATGAACGATTTCCCAAGCTCTGTTCCCGATGCCCTGCAAGTCACAGCCAGCACACCAGTGACACAGCTTCATTCTTTTGATGAAGTCTTTCAATAATCACCTTTGCCAGTAGGCACTTTCTTTTTCCCCCCACAGATATTCCATTCTTTCATTATTTTCTGGATTAGGACCAAATTTTCTGTCAGCCAGGGTTTTCCAGGATCTCATCTATAAAACTCTGAATTAGCAGACATGATTCCAAATGAGGTGTTTGATACTATCATTCCTCCAAGAGCATTTCCTTGCCCCTCCCTAACAAATTTCAAGAGTCATTTTATGATATATTGTCCTTTGTTAGCACAACAAAGTGAAACCCTGCAGATTTTAACCCATATAGAGAAATTTAAATTCTGTTTTTCATTTTATAACCTTTTGCATGGAAATTATTTTCTTTTGCAAGGGTAATGCCCATTTTACGCACTTCGCACTGAATTTAGAAAGGCCCTGGAAAAGAAAAGCATGCTTTTATAAAACTTACAACAATCTTTAGAAAAAAAAAATGAACATAAAAAATGGATTTTTTGAATAACGAATTATTTCTGGGGAAGGCTAGGAAGCTGATTTGTTATTCAGAATGGATGACCTACTGCACTTCTTCACAGTGAGCATGGAGAAAAATATAATTGGGCTTCCTAACAATGGTATTTAGCATCAATATACAGTTAGAAGCTTCATTACTGAAGCTCTGGGTGGAAGTGACTTGGTAGCACTCTATCAGCATAGTCCCCTTCTACACAACATTTTGAAGTTAACTGCAAAAAACCAGAACAATTCAGTGCATAAAAAATCTATTAAGGCTGTACAATACTTGAATGAAGATGTGTTTACAAAGGCACTCCTCAGAACAAGGAATATTTCCCTTTATTCACAGTTCAGAGCGCAGAGTCGGTGGATTTCTGCCCCATCTCCCACAAAAATCAAACGAGGTTTTCCTCTCATGTCCTAGACTCTGCTTGGAACTCGGCCTTCAAAGCGCACCCGTGAATCTCAGTGTTTAAAAGAATGTGTAACTGCTGGCTTTAGCATTTAGCCTCGTTCATAAAACACACAGTCTATAACCTATCCTGTAATTTAAATGCAAATAATATTTAAACAAAGCTAATCTGGTGAGCTTTTGTGTGTAGAGTGATATATGGGGTGGAGCTGTTTGAGGTGCAATAGTTTACTGCTCTGAATTCCTTTTCACATCAATCATCTCTCCACATGCATCAACAATTAAAATGGTTCATGGCTGCAGGGACTATGACAAACTAACTTCATCATTTAAATGCCCATGCTAGTACCTTTGAGCATAAGAAGCTGATAGAAAATGATAAAATGTTAATTATAAGTTGTAAGCAAAATGATGTGCCTCTATTCATCAGTGACCTGCTGATTATAAATAGAGCTTGTTTGTACAGCCACCATACATCCAGCAAAACGTGCTGGGGGTGGAGGCTGGGCTTATTTAATGTTTTCTGTATAAATCAGCCGTGGCCAGCTCTGCCTGTTGCCAAGGGAAACACATTTTTACTTTGCTTTCCCATCTTATCACAAGGATATAATCGAGTAACTGTCCCTCCCCCCAGAGGAGATATGAAAAAGTTAATCAGAAAAGTAGAATTTTTCATCCTTTCCTAAAACAGGCTCGCAATGGGTGTGTCATGATGAGCCATTCCTCTCCAGGCACTTCCTGCTCCTGTCCAGTCAAAAGGGACTGCTGACACTCATTTTTCCATCTTCCAGATGGCTCCTCAGCTCTGCAGTGTCAATTTAAATTGGTGCTGACACAACCCAAAGAGTGCATTTTTTTCCCCCTGTCCTGCAATCAGGGTAGTGATTCTGAATTGTGTTTAAAATGATTCTCCACTTTCCTCTTCCTTGGCTGTAAACCAGCTCTCATTATTTTAGAGTACACTGTGACCATGTTATAAAAAATATCATGAGTCACTTAGATGGTCTATTTTATTTGAACTGTAGAAATGAACTGCAGAAATGAACTGCAAAACTGTAACACGAATTAGAGAGCTAGGAACATATTTTTCTTAGAATGTAGCCCTAGAATGGATTTTTTTTTTTTTTAAAGTAGAAAAAGTAGGCTTGAATGTAAGTATGTTTATACCTGTTTTCTGTAAAGATAAACTCATTTGCTACAGGACTATTTTTCTGGTGCATAATTCCATGTGTAGTTATATAAACTGATACTAAATCTATATAACAAGGTGACGTTTTTTAATCCCAAGAAACACCTGTGAAGTAATATTCTATAACTTTGCATTATTATACCATATTTTAAAACCTTTGTCTCTATTATTGTTTTTAAATTAAACTGGCCATTGCCTCACCATAGATCCTTGTTAAAAAAGGCACATTTCTGCCAATAATCACTTCCCTTTTCCTTTTTTTCCCCCGGTTTTTTGTTCTACAACTACTTTCCCAGAAGCTGATCAATACCTGGAATATTCGCACTTCCACGCTGCCAAATCCAAGAACTGTAGGTTACCTGTGAGATATGGAGCAAAATCATGACCCAGTACAGAGCAGCAGGAGTTTTCAGGCTCATATTCTTACATTTGTAACAGAGACAAGAGCAGTGGGAGTTTGGAGAAGAACAGTGAATAAGCAAGAAAAGTCACTCTATGGCAAAGCACCGTGTCAGGACAATGTAGAAAGGAAAAGGGAGCTCAAAACGAAACGGAGAGAAAGCATTCCTTTGCTTCAGTCTCAAACAGAAAATAAAAAGGCAGAAAGCCATAGCAAATCTGAAAGTGAAATGTATCTGGTGATTATAGAGATGTTTCTTTTAATCATTTTTTCGAAGTTCAGTACTTTCTATGAGGAATACATACAAAATAAAGCCACATTTTAAATTTTTAATACTGCCAAGATTTTCAGCTTAAGTGTTTTGAGGTCATGGTTTCAAGGTCTCTGAGTTGTTTGGCTCTTGGATTCTTTGGAGAAGGAAGCCAAATTGATATGGTGGATTCTTGCTCTGTCGTTGCTGCTTCTTCCTTGTTAGCCTGACTTACAAACCTGATAACAGCAACTTGTTCAAAATATCTGCACAATCCATTGTCATCTCAGCTGTGCAGAAGCCTGTTCTAAAATGTCAAGGGAAAAGTAACTTCCACAAGTCCTGACTCCTAATTTTAGCACCAACTGAGAAAACCTGATTTTCCTGATGTGGACTCAAATGCAGGAAGGTTGCCTAGAAATGTAAAAGCTTTGCAAACAGAATAAATTTGATCACAGAAAGATGCTGGGATACATCCAGTGTCATGTACTTGTCCAGGGTCCAGCCAATGGTGCTGGATAACAATGCACTGGGCTTGGACATGGAATTTGTTATTGTTTAGGCTGGAAAGACAAATGTACCCATTGCATTACTCAGAGTAAGTCCATAGCAAGAGCTCACCAGTCTTCTTGGAGTAGAAGGAAAAGCAGAAAAGGTGAGAGAACCTGGATCTCTTTGGAATCATGAATCTGACCCTGTGTCATTGGCCATTTTCCCTGGAACATTTAGTTTGGAGAAGAGCATTTTTGAGCACGTTACATGAACCACCCTGTCTTTTGTTGATACAGAATTAGGTTTGTTGCTGTTACAGGTGAGTTGAAAATGAAGAAATGGGTAGTTTAAAATGCAATTAAAGCACAGCAGGTGTTTGGCTTGTTTGTTTCTGTGTTGGGGTGTTTTTAAGCATTCTGAAGTTGAAGAGGATCATGTGGATTCTGCTTGGATGAGATTACCATGCAGAGCAGCAGCTTTTCTTTCTTTGTTTTGGTTTGGTTTTTGGCTTTTTGTTTGTTTGTTTGTTTGCAATTTTTGTGGGGCTTTTTGTTTGGCTTTTTTGTTTGTTTCTGTTTGTTTCTGTTTGTTTCTGTTTGTTTCTGTTTGTTTTGGTTTTTTAACACATAAAGAATAAAATATGTACTTATGTTGCCATCCAGCTTCTGCAGTAGAGGATTGATAATTATGTCATTTAGCAGTGGATGTGTTCCAGTTTGTGCCCATTGTCACTGGGCACCTCTGAACTGAGCCTGGCTCTGCACCTTCCTTCAGGTACTGACATTGATAAGATCTCCCTGAGCCTTCTCTTCTCCTGGCTGAAGATTCCCAGCCCTCTCAGCCTTTCCTCATAGGAGAGGTGCTCCTAACCCTCAGTCACCCTTGTGGCCCTTCATCTGTAGTGCTGGGGAGCGCAGAGCTGGGTTCTGCACTCCAGGCACGGCCCCACCACTGCTGAAGGGACGTATCCGATCTCTCAGGCTGTTCCCAGCACTCTTCCTAAGGCAGCCCGAGTTGCCATCAGCCTTTCCTGCACGGGCACGTTACTGGCTCATGGTCCAGTCCTTTCTGACTGGGTGGCCCCCAGCATGTCCTGGGGCCTGGGGTTGTCCTTGCCCAGCTGCAGGACTTTGCATTTCTCCTTGTTGAACTCCGTGATGTTCCTGCCAGCCCGTTTCTCCAGACTGCTGAGGTTCCTCTGGATGGCAGCACGAGGTTCTGATCTTTTGCTGAGGTTGCAGCATCTGCCCATCCTCCAGATCCTTCATGAAGGTGTTAAACCAGCTCAAACCCAGTGTTAACCCCTGGAGTGCAGTGCTGCTCCTGGGCTCTGGATTGATTTTGGGCCACTGATCATGATGGAAGTTTCTTGGATTTCAGTGCAAATGTCTTCATACCTACAAGTCCTGTTGGAGGGCAGGAAGGAGACTTAAGCAGCATTTGAGAGCAGTACTTGCTTATCTAAGCACACATGTAATGAGACTGCTGAAAAGACTTGGAAGAATTGTATTTTCCCCCGAGTAACCTTTTATGACAGTCACAATATGTTGCTCCCACTGTTACATTAAGTTAATGATAAAGAAAACAAATTCAGAAAAAAACCATTAAACAAAGTCAATAGATCAATCAATTATTTACAGTCTAATGGGGGAAAATTCTCTTTGAACTGAGAAGGATCTATGGCATAAATACAAAAATCAGTATGCTGAAGTCATAAGGGAGAGCTGCTGTTTGCAGCCTGCTGAATACTTGGGAGCTGTCCAGAATGAATGAATTCTACAAACTGACTGAATTCCACAGGTGGTGGCCATGATCCACGAGCAGTCCTGGGATTTGTTCTTGTGATCACAGAGTTTGAACATGAAAGGATGCTTCTTCTGCAACTCAATGCAACCTGCTCTGGAGGAAGGTGTCCCTGCTCATGGCAGGAGATTGGAACTGGATGATCTTTAAGACTGGATGATCTTTACAGCCCAAGCCATTAAATGATTCCATGAATTCTGACAAAAAGCAGTAACTGAGTAAATTCTTTTCCCCCCAAAATGCATTCCTCTTGAACTACCCTGTCCCAAATGTCCCCACTATTACTTGTAAGCCAGCTTGAAGTTTTCTTCAAAAGGATAGCAAAGGTTTTTTCACTTGGCACCAATGTCTCTTGATCTGGGCACCTGCAGATATTGTTATTCCATGATTTCGTGTTCCTTCAAAGCTGACAAATAAACTTGCTTGGGGTTTTGCCACTACTAGCTTCCTCCATCATTTTTCTTCCCAAGCCATCGATGCCTTAAGAGCATCTGCTTTGGCACATTTCAGTGAAATGGAGCTGCAGAGGTGCTGATAATGAGAGAGATGTCCCCTGACATCATTCCAGCAAGCCAGGGATGCCAAACTGATGAAAGGGCTTTGGACTAGCACAGTATCAGAAAGGTGGAATTGCTGAAACACAAAACTGTACCCTGCTGTCACAAGTGCTGACCTGGCAGGGCAGATGTAGCCCCACCTCACTCTCACAATGCCACAGTGATGTTTTTGGCCTCAGGAATTCTTCTGCCATGACAGCAGGTCACCAGAAGGAAGGAGAGATGCACAAAAGCTTTAAATAAGTCCTATGTGACTGCTTGCTTTTAGAAGCCTAACGTTAAAACAGGGCATTACTGATTCAGAACCTCGGGTGTCCTGCACTGGGGAAATTATTTCTGTAAGAGCTCTTTAAAAAAAAATCCTTTTTTTTGTTTTTTCATCCATGGCCATCTTTCACATTGCATCTGTGGTTGGGAGGGGTGAAAAAAAGACTTCCTTCTTCACCTCTCCCTCCCAAGAATTTTCAGGAATGCTGAAAATTTATCCACAATTTACTGAGCACTGCACATAACAAATGTTTCTCATATCCGTCTACATCTACGTGTTCAAATTAGCAAGAAAGAAGCAAACAAATCAGCAATTTCATTTTTAGTTCTGTAATTTTTCAAAATAACCTTTAAAAAGGTAGAGTTCTAATGAAAACTATCTGCTTGGCTCTAATCCTGGATCCTTCTTTGCGTTCTACCCCCACTGTGTTGTTCCCCCATTTAATTTATACGACACAATGCTCCATTAGTGACATTCCACAAGACTTTCAGTGAAAGACTGATTGTAAAAATGGGAAGGCTGCGTGTTTTGGAAACAAAATGTAATTGTTAGGGCTTGTGATTGAAGGCTAATCACCATAAACATAAATCCAGGAATGATCAGAGGTGCAATGGCAGGCAGGGGAACCCTAAAAACAGAATGAGTGGAAATAGATGACTCCTTTTCTCCACCCCTCAGGGGCTGCCTGAGGACAGGGACTGCTCTTGGCACTGCTGGGAAACACACCAGCATGAGCCAGGCAAAGAAACTCCCAGGGCTGTACAGGTGCAATCGAGCCTTTATGTGACTTTGTCCCCCAGGATTAAGGATGGCAAATCAAATATGTTTATATAAATGAAATAAATGGTTTGTTTAGATTAATGATGATAATTATAATGATTAGACTACAGATCTTAATCAGAATTATTTACTGCACAGTATAGGCAGCTCTAACTACTACTACAGTGCACTATTTGTTGAAGCAATGATATTAAAGCTGGCAGAATCATTACTCAGTAGAGATTGATGTTACTCACCCGTCCCAGTGACTGTGGGCAAATCTCTTTAGCTCAGCCTTGAGGAGTGACCTTGAGGGGTGTCCTCACTCCAGGGAAGAACCTCCACACACATGCCAAGAAAGAGCTGAAGATCCCTCCCCTAAAAATTGGGACTGGGTTTTTACAGTATAAAGTGTTGTGCTGTCAGTCAGATGCCCCCATGCTGTGCCAGCTCAGCAGCTTTAGATCAGGTGTCAGCGCTAGAACTTGTTGGCTCCTTTGTCAGGAACTCTGGAAACATTGTTCTTTGGGATGTTTAACTTTGGGATGGATGAGTCAGGCTGGTCTCAGCATCCTTCAACCCCCAAAGCGATCCCCATCTCCATTGCTCTGATCACTTGGCAAACAGGGAATTATCCAAGCTCTGTTGCCCCCCCACACATCCGTCCTACGGGTGCACTCCAGTGCTAGTGAGCTCCAGGTGAAGAACAGGAGCGAGCCATCCATGCTGTTTCCAACGGGGTGTGTTTCCAGCTCTGGTGTGTTCTTCCACCTTTGCCAGGAAGCGAAAAGCAGCAGTAACTCAGCACACAGCAGGGATCTGCTGGTGCCTGGTTCAACATCAAACTGTCCCACTGGCACCCAGAAGCTCTTTGGTGCAGATGTAAAACCTCATTTTGGCTTAACTGAAAGAACCCCCACAGAACTGTGAAAAAGCCTCAGAAAGTTGAATTCCTGTGGCCACCAGCCCACTCCTCAAACCAGACTCTCCAAATCCCTACAATTCCTGCCTCATCAAGGATTGCCATGGGTCCCAGAGACTGCTGTGGAAGTTCTCCTGTGAGCTACGTTAAACCAGTTCGGGGTGTTGATGCCATGATGGTTTTATGCCTTTTCTTTTATACCCCTTTTATACCTTTTTACAACTTCTGTATTCTTAGTGCTCTTTGCCTACATTCTTGGACTTGTTTGTTCAGCTGGGAGTCTCAACATTTTAGAAGCTTTGTAGGTAGGGATCAGTGTGCCCCAGACCCGAAGGTCCTCTCCAGAACACATTCTGTAAACCAAGATAGAGCCATCCAGGGGAAGGTTCCTTGGGGAGGGGGGGCTCACTCGAGCCTCTCATTGGGGAATGTTTGATAGATCTGCTAATTAATAAAACCTAGAATGTTAGACCAGATCTTTTGTGGGTGTGCATTGTGGTGGGCATGGAGGTGCATTCGACCCGGACATGTGCACCTAAGGATCCTTAAAATAAATACCAAGGTAAAATCCCTTTTCCCCTTGTAACCGTGTTTCACTCTTGATTTTAAGACCAGGAAAAGGCATCACTGTTGTAGCCCCACCAGATGCCCTCCCCTGTCACAGCAGAACTGAACATTAAAAAACTAATCAGGCATCTTTCAGGCACGTGTGCCAGGCCAGTTCACAACTTCCATTGCACTTGCTCAGTTTTATGACGGGAGTCTTTGAAATGACTCTCAGATGCTTTTACAATGGTAATCTCAAGACTATTAAGTGATTAATGTGATCATTTGGACAGAAAGTCAAAGTTTGCCAAGCAAAGTGACACAAAATGCTCTGTTGTAAGAGAGATTTCAATTTTACAAAGGTGAACATTTATTGTGCTGTCAGTGTTTAGAAACACACAGCTTTAAACTTGGACAAAAATAAGGTTAAAATGCCTTTTGTAAAATGGCTAATTCCAGCCTGCATGAGTAAAGGATTTTCAGTTAATAGATGTGAAGATAATCTTATCTAGTGCCATGATTCCTTCCTGAACAGATTAGAACTCTTTTACTAATCACACTGTTTGTTAGGCAGTGGATAAAGTAAAAAAATGTGCTTTCTTCAGGATGAAGCACGCTTCCACCCGTCCTCAGTACCATGAGTTTGTCAGACGAGGGCATCCTTTGCAGGTTGGATTTACCAAGGGAAAAGCCAGGCAAAGTCATGATACAAAAAGAACAATGATTTTGGTAGAACTGTTTGGTTTTCCTTGTGAGTTTTTTTGTTGTTTTTTTTTTTTGGGGGGGGGGGGGTCTTTCCAGTTGCCTGCATCAATCCCTAAATATGGCATTTCAGTGCAATTTAAAAATCAGAGATATTTGCACCCTTCCTGTTAAACCCTAAGATCCTGGTCTTGCAGAACACAGCCTTTGAGCTGCAATGCCAGAGAATAATGACAAGCTATCTTCTCAAATAGTTTTGGGTATGAAACCTCTGGTACTTCATTAGTGTTTTCACCTGAGGGTTCTAAAATCCCATCTCTCAAGATTCCTTCTGTAAAGTCTCTTTGAACTTTTTAGCATAAAATGCTAAAATTTGAAAGAATCCCTAGGAAGGTCTTGACAGTTAACTTCTCATGCATATGTGATAAGTACTTTGAAAAATAAATTAGCCTTTTGCCACTCTTGAAGAGGACAGGTTTTTTTAAAAACAAAAGTTAGCTTTGGCAGTCCGTAAGCATAAAACTGTCCTTTTATGATTAAATTTAATTGCTGATAAATAGAAAGGGAGAGAAAAACATATCCCCCCTTTGGCAAACACTTAATAGATGTAGACTGGGAGAGACTGCTAGAACACATTTACCAGTAAAACCAGCTATTTTTCCCCTTGACTCTTTTTGTTCTGTCTACTCAGAAAGCATTTTAACCAGAAAACCAAACTCTTATTTTTTTCCTTGGGATTTTTCTTTTTTCCTCCCTACACTGATAGTGTAGTTCTTCAGATAGTTTGAAAATGTTTCTCAGTCAGATATTCACCTGGGCTTTTTCTCCTGTGTATTTATTGAGAAATGCCTGGAGCTGAGCTGTACAGCTCTACTTTTTAGGAGAAAAAGGATCCATTGGCAAACTAAATTTACTCTGATAAAGATTTCAAATATCAGTTTGCAGCAACTACGAAGTACATCTGAGAAGGATGGTGTGTTGGTTTGGTTTTTTTTTTACAAATTATAGTACTCTTGGATGTCTTCTGTGGCTTCTGCAACACTTTTCTCAGTAAGTCTTCTAAGTTTCAGATATGCACAATCCTCCTTAGGCCTTTTGTAGGAATTATCACATTACTTAAAAATACGAACAGAAACACAGAGGTTGGACATGCACTTGGGCTAGCAGAGAAAGGGAATTATAAGTAAATCTGTTGGCTGGTTCCTTTTTCTTCTCTAGTTCAGTCCTGCTCTTTTTCCTTCTGTGCCAAAGGTCTACTCCAAAGCCTGTCCCAGGCAATAAAAGTCTTTCCCCTGGTTTTCAGTGGACAACGCTTCAGCAGTTCAGAGTGTTGCTGATGCATTTACATTTTCTGAGGTAAATTAGTTGCTCGCAGCTAATTTATTGCAGCCATGAAAACCCAGCCACTTTCCAATTCTTGGCTTTTATAGATCAGCTAGCATTTGGGATTGAGGAGATAAAAGCTGCTAAAGAATCAATTGGTTGAACAAGTAGAATGTATGGAAAAAAACATTAGGAAAGCTCAATGATGTACTACATTAACATTAAACATCAATAAGAACAGGGAAGCAAAGCACCAGCAATTCTCTTTTATACACAAGGAAGAGGATAAATAGAACCCAAAGGCATGAGAGATCTGGGTTAGGTCCCTTAACTCTGAAAACAAGTAAGGGAACTCTAACACAGTTTGGCTAACCCTTCTTTTTTTCTTGCACAAGAAAGGAAAACTTATAAATTAAAAAGCTTCAGGGTTTCTTTTATATATCCTACATATCTTGACTGTATTCTATATCACTATATGAACATGATACATATCCACCATCTTACTCACGGTCATTACTTTCAATTTATGGCAAGACAAGCTCTCTCCATCCCTTAATTAGCAGTAATGAGGTAATGGCAATGGCCATCTGCTCTGATTAGGGGAATCAGTGACAAGAGCTGCTCGCACTCACCTCGTGTTTGCTCAGTGCTCTGAGGTGCTGCATTGCAAGAGCCCGTCTCAGACAGGGAGTTCCATCTCTCCTGCTTGAAAACACCCAGTGCAAAGTTTTCCTAGGACTTGTTATGTGCTCTCGTGTTTCCAGGCTGGGATTAGAGGAACAGAGGAGCTGCTCAGCATCAAACCCACAGTGCCTTAGCTTTGCCTTCCCACAGCTGCTCAAGAAGCAAAACTCCAAACAACGATTTCGTAAAAATCTTTGAAAATCCAGACATAAATCTCTCTGTATATAGATCTCAGTCTGAGAATGTTTCTCAGGGAAACAAGGGAGCTCCCAAAGTCTTTCTCCAGTTTTTCACATTCCTTTCCATTGTTGGCAGGTGTTAACAGACTAAACCTGTTCATAGTTCCTTACTTTGCTTTTGAGTGGCCAAATGAAGTTCAGCAAGGCCAAGTGCTGGTGCTGCACCTGGGTGGGGCAATCCCAGGCACCAATCCAGGTTGGGCAGAGGATTTGGAGGAGTTTTAAGGTCCCTTCCACCCCAAACCAGTCTGTGATCTTGTAAAATTTACATTTTGATTAATTATTTTTCAGTTATTGTAATATATATATGTGTGTATGTATATATATATAATATGCTTGATTTAATTGTGTAAGGATTAATGTTTACATTTACATGTTTATATACACATCACATGTAAATTGTACAAGTTTTATCCTTAATGAGAAGGAGATTCCTGCGTAGGAGACAGAGGAGAAGTTTAAAATCTTCATTTCTGTCTCTTAGTGGCTTTCAAAATGTTGAATACTTGCTTTCTTTGTGTTACTTTCCATTCCCTGGTAAATTGGGATAACATTTAACTCCTCTGTAAAGCACTGTGCTATTTATAGCAGGTAATACAGCTTAGGAAGAAACTATGAGGAAAACATGTAGTTGCATTTTTTTGTGTGTAGGCCTTGCACTTCTTCAGCATTCAGAATGCTGGAGAAACTGAAAGGTGATGAGATCCCTGGAGAATCAAGGCAATATGTGAGTTAGTCTTGAATGTGCTTGTTTGGGTGAAAAATGGGGGAAATAACCTTAATCATCTCCCTCAAAAAATATATTTTCTTAGTGATTCTTGATTCTTGTTACACCAAGAGCAGGATGATAACTACCAATTAATGCACCTCGGGTCACAGTTTGGAGCTTTCCATTTACAGATTATTGTACAGATTTCCAGTTACAGTTATTATGACTCTAAACCCATGTTTGTATAAAAAAAAATATTGCAAGATCTATCAAGAGCACAGAGAGGAATGTAATTTTTTTTATTTTTACTTTAGCAAAACAGGTACAACAGGAAAAATAAGACATGGCATTACCGACTGATTTGTATCACATTATTCCAAGTGCATTTCTCTGGATGTTAACTTCTGTGGCCTGGGTTGCTGTTACTGCATATCAATCATCAATTCACCTTTATTGACTATGGCCATTTAAGTCTCTGAATGACACATGTATAATACATAGGCAACCATACTCAAATGACACATTTACTGCCTGTATTACAGAAGAGAAGTGAAGTTCAGGGACTGTGTGCACTGGAATTGTAACCAGCAAGGTTCCGCTCCACGTGGATGCAAAGTCAGACCTCAAGAGACGGAAAATCCTTGGTTATCCTATCTGTAAAAGTAGAAACCTTCCTTCTTAGTGTTAGTTTTTCATATTGGACTAGGTTTTACATAATTTGGGATGCCCTTTATCTGTAAAGATCACATTACAAGGGGGAGTCAGTGGATGTTACCATGAAAAATGGAACTCATAGAATGGCTTGGGTTGGAAAGGACCTTAAAGATCATCTAATCCTCCCCTCCTGCCACGGGCAGGGACACCTTCCACTATCTCAGGCTGCTCCAAGCCCTGTCCAACCTGGCCTTGGACACTTCCAGGGATGGGGCAGCCACAGCTGCTCTGGGCAACCTCTATGTCTGTTTCAGTGTTCTCACCATAAAAAAATTCTGACTTGAATTCAGTGTAAATCTATCCCTTGTTGTTTGGTTTAAAACCATTGTCCCTTGTCCTGCCACCTCAGGCTCTGGTAAAAAGTCTTTCATCCTCTTTCTTAAAGCTGTTTTGCACATCGAAAGGCTGCAATAAAATCCCACTGGAGCCTTTTGTTCTCCAAGCTAAGGAACCTCAATTCCCTCAGACTTCCTAAAAATGAAAAAGGTGTTCTTGTCCTCTGACCTTTGTGTGGCTCTCCTCTGGACTTGCCCTGACACTTCTATTACTTCCCTTAATTAATATCCACAGTACAAATGTTATTTATAGATTTGAAGGAAGAACACACACAAATGAATTTCATAAAAGCATACTTACTTCATTAACCACAGACAACCTAAAAGGAAACCAGGATGTTTCCCTGCTCCAGCTCCAAACCTGCTGCAAATTTGGAGAAGCTTGTTCAAAAAAAAGAGGTGTCTATGCTCACTCAGAGAACATGTACAACTGTAGTAAAATGTCAATTGTTGGTTCTGAGTTCTACTTTTTATTAATTTTATGGTTTCAAAATTACTTTCAAAATACTCTTACTCATGTAATTTTTCCAAATCAACCACTGAAACAGAGTTAAATATAGAATGTGGCAACCTGTACTGTTAATATTATTAGCAAACCAAAGTTTCTAGGAGCTGCTAGACTTAATACCAGCTTCTTGCCTGAGAAATATTTGCTATTGAAAAACTTCCAATGCAAATCACTGGAACACCAGGTAAAGCAGATGCCAGGCTGAATTTTTAACAAGCTATGTAGAAACCTTGATATACAGCAAACTCTATAATGAAACAAATGTTCGATGTTAATTCAGGTCACAAATAAAAGCCACTTGATAAAACTTAATGGCAAAGTTGAATTTTAAAGTGCTCTTAGGATGATTAATGCTTGGAAGAACATATGAGACTGTTCAGTGCTTTAGATGGCCCTGAAAAATAACATCAATGTATGGAAAGTACTTCAATTTCTCCATCTTGTCCTCCTTGAGTACAAACCAGCCAGTTCATCTTTCTGCTCCTAAGCTGATGCTTTATCTCAGTTGATGTCTCAAACATGTTCATTGCTGAAGGGTTTGCACTTGTCTGTCCTAGATGAGATTTTTCTCTAGGAAGGCAGCTATAAAAAGCAGGGTTGCATTTTAAAAATAACTCAAAACAGAAGGGTGCACTGAAAACTTCTCTGTTTCCATAACCATGTTAGCCAGCTTCTGTCCTATTGCTCTAAAAGCATGTACAAGGACAGAGAGTTGTCCATTTACCTTATTAAAAAGGATGTGTTTTGGGCAGAATTCATAATTAGGAACCCATTTGAAAATTATTGTCATTCACATTACTAAAAATGGACGTCAAGCCACTGACACTTTGTCTTGTTGATAAATATTTATTTTTTAAATAGTAGACACTGAACCCATTAAATGTACCAGAAGATGAAGATTGAATTATAGTTCTCTGGCAGCAGTTAAGCTGGTGACTGATTTTTGCATCCCTGTTGAACATTAGGCCAGGGGGTACATTTGTGAGCAAGATTTGTGCAGGTGGGGTCAGGATTTGACCCTGGAATATTTACTATGCTAAGACAGGGAGGAATATGTTCATCAGGTGATATTTCATTAGACCCAGCAGCAACTCTGTCTCTGCAGAACATTTACACTACAAAGGATCACGTGTTCCAGAGGTTACATATTTCACACCACAAAATAATTTATTTCAGTGTGACATAAGAGCTTCAGCAAGTTACGCAACTGCAGAATCTTTTAGAAAGAATAATAATTGGAAATATGAAATAGAAAGATTTCCTACTGAAAATTCTCATGGAAACAGGTCAAATATTCAAAGGCAGTCTTCATTTAAAGAACCCCAGTCCTCCAGTACAACACAGAACCATAGAATCATTAAAATTGGAAAAGACCTCCAAGATCATCAAGTCCAACCTTATCAACATCAAGAACCCCAATCTTCAACTCGTTGCAGAAAGTGCAAAGGGAGAGTGGTAACAGATTTACTTTTCCCCAACATATTATATCTTCAAAGGAGGAAAAGTGTTCCCTAATGGTTTATCAATAAGAACATGCCAATTGTTAAATAATATGCTCTCTGAAATTCATGCAGAAATAACACTCCCTTGTGGAAGTGAGGAAAGCCAATCTGAAATCAAATAAACCCCAGTGAGTAAGTAAGAGAAATAAGTTTCTGATTCCACAGGCTGCAAGGCAAATGGTAACCTCAGAAAAAAGTTTGGATAGATTAATTAAAATAAACATCTTTAATATCCATCAGTTAGTTATCTGCTGACTTTGCTTTAGTATTCTCTTGGCAAAAACTTGAATAATTAAGACCAAAACAAGTATCACTTCCTCCTTTATTTGACGTGTCAGTTTGGGCACTATGTTGTTCACACCAGATGAAACTAGATAGTCAGTAAAAAAGTAGAAGCAGGAATTAGGAATGAGGTCCTGGGCTGGAATTGCTGCGAATTTAAAATGGGCTTAGACAGAATGACAGAACCTGTCTCTAAAACTGAGATCCAAGTCTTCCCCCTCCAACTGCAACTAAATGTGATGCACACACCCCAGTTCTCACATTTAGGTTAGATATTACACAAGGAATCCTTCCCTGGGAGGGTGGGCAGGCCCTGGCACAGGGTGCCCAGAGAAGCTGTGGCTGCCCCTGGATCCCTGGCTGTGTCCAAGGCCAGGCTGGATGGGGCTTGGAGCAACCTGGGACAGTGGGAGGTGTCCCTGCCCATGGCAGGGGCACAATGAAATGATCTTTAAGGTCCCTTCCAACCTCAACCACCCTGTGATTCTACGATGAAAATCCGTGCAGAAAAGGAGCATTACAGGGCTTCAGAAACTGCAAAAGTGGTTCCCATTTTCGGAGAGTTTAAATTTCCCAAGTGTTCATGAGAAAACTCGTGGGCTGATGTGACAGCGTTATTTTCTGTAGTGTGGTGTCCCACCGTAGAAGTAATTCTGGGAATAAAAACGAGATGCTGCAATCCCTTGAGACAAAAATCCTGCTTCTTTAGAACAAAACGTAAATTTAAGCAGCAGATGATGCCTTTTTTTCAAAGAATTTGACAGAAAATATTTTCTTGTGTACATGTGAGAGTTTGTTTTAATTGGTAAGAGAAGGATTTAATAAGAACAGAGAGACTGAGTTTTCCTTTTGATTTTTTTTTTGTTTTATAGAAAGGCACTTATTATTCTAAGACAGGCATCTACTCCACAGTATTCCTGAATTGACTGCACCATTAAAACACAGCAATCAGCTGCACAGTAAAGTGCTATCAGGATACCAAACACTGCAAGTGAAATTAAGCAGCTGCTACAGTGATCATCAGGATTTAGATTTTTGTCCCTACACAAATGAGAAATAAGATAAACATAGAGAAATTAAGAAAAACTGATATAGATCACACTGGCATGATTAGGAATGTGTCATTTAGAGCTGAAAATTAGCATATTTGTGATGCTACCTAACAAGAAAATGAAAATATTGCATAATGCATTACCAATATCTGACTTCCCCAGTGGTCTGATGGTGCAGTTCACATGATGTTTTAGACATGAGGTGTTCTCTGTGATATTTTTATACTCAGATACATGAGCCCAATTAGTTTATTTGACAACTCACTTTCTTTAGGATTCTGTAAAGAAATAAGTGCTTGTTTGTTTTCGTAACAAATGACAGCCATTATGAGTTTATTCACAGAGACTGTCAATGTTCCTTCAAGATAGTCATATGTGACTTCCAAAACCAAGAAAAAGCTTCAAAAATTTGTCTATCCAAGAATAAAGCATCATTTGGAGTTCAGGAGAAGAAAGCATTACAGGAGCTGATTCTCTCAGAGTTTTCAGAGACTTTTGATTTGTACTGCAAGGATCCTCATTAGGAGGCCAGACAGTCTTACCTCTGTGACAGACACGATGCCAGAGCATCAGGGAATACTCAGAGAGTTTTCTGTCAGAGTCATGAATTTATAAAAACCTTTATGGGTTTGCTGGTTAAGATGCAGAAACTAAAGATACGGAATGTTATTAATCCATATATTCTGAAAGGTGAAACCATCCTGGTACCAAAGTCTTCTGAAACTTCACTTTCAAGCCAGGAAAGATTTGTTTTTGCAGACTCAATATCTAAATGCGTAAAACTGAAATCTTGATCTAGGGAAGATCAAGATTTAGATCTAGACCTAAATTAAATGCATCTAGTAAGAACTGCTTGCAAGGATCTGCACAGCTGTATAGTCCACACTGTCTGGGTATATCAATATAGTAAGAGAAATTTCCTTTAACTATTTACCATGGAGCTGAGCAGTATTTGCTCAGGGTTGAACTATTTCAAATTGATGTTTCGGAGCACAAGTCTGATGAAAAGTGGCTGAGGGAGGTGGGAAAGGGGCTCAGCCTGGAGCAAAGGAGGCTCAGGGGGGACCTTGTGGCTCTGCACAACTCCCTGACAGGAGGGGGCAGCCGGGGGGGGTCGGGCTCTGCTCGCAGGGAACAGGGACAGGAGGAGAGGGAATGGCCTCAGGCTGGGCCAGGGGAGGCTCAGGTTGGATATTGGGAGTATTTCTTCACAGAAGGGATGTTCAGGAATTGGAACACTCTCTGCCCAGGGCAGTGGTGGAGTCCCTGTCTTTGCACGTGTTCGAAAAACCTGTGGCTGTGGCACTGGTTTAGCTGTGAAAATTTTGGTGGCACTGGGTTGATGTTTGAACTTGATGATCTTGTGGTCTTTTCCAGCATTAACGACTCTGTGAATCTCTGATTCTTTGCCTAAACTCTGTTCTCGTGCCAGATGAACATCCTGGCTTTCACAAAAACCCAAAATCTTCTTGGAAACTTTGAGGCATTAGCACCAGGAAATGTGCTGTCTCATGGTTCAGATGTTGCACGTGTGACCCTGTCAGTATGTGCAGGCGAGGTCACTGTCTGGAATATCTCTGGAGTCACGGTTCTGAACGGAGAATTCACCAGTGAAATGGGAGGTGGAACACTGTGAGCACCCACCAGGGCTTTGAGCCATTCCCACACATCCTGTCAAGGGATATCAGGGAGATCAGCTCTCCCCTCTCTGATTCCACATCTGTCCCTATCAAATTTCATGCCACTGATGGCTGCCCAATGCTCCAGTCTGTCTAGATCCTCCAGCAAGACCATGCTACCCATCAAAATGTTACCTGTTAAACATTTCTGCTCGGTCCTTGGAGTTTCCAAGCACTGCAGCAACAACTGCGATGAGAAATACACTTTCTTTTGTGATACTCGATGTCAGAATATCATGGGAAAGCGAAATTATGAGTAAGAAACACTATGCTAAAAAAAACCCCAAACACTTTCATCTCAGAGTTCCTAATAAAGATGTGTTTGCTTTGCATGTGGTAGCTGAGAATAAAAATAAAGCAATAATACACAGCTAATTGAATACAGTGTTTTGTTACAGGCAAAAGCTTGTTAATAAACAAACATCTATTCCTATCCATTGAAGACAATCAGGCATGAGAAGAGCCTTTGGCTGAGGAAACTCTTGAGTGGGCTGCAGAGCCTTTTAGGTGCTTACAACGCCAGAGCTTTTTGACATTTATTTGAATACTTTCAAAAAGTACTTTGAAAATCCCAGTAAATCAAGCCTGCGATGTGCTTCCCTGGTACATGACTGTCAGCTACCATGACAGGTTCAAAGAACACTGAAAACATCAAAAAGGCCTAATTCCTAAAATAAGATTTTTCATAAATTTAAGGTATTGTCTTATTGGAATATATTTCACCTAATTTACCACAAATTAAATACTGTGTGGAGCATAAATTTTCTTCAAACTGAATTTAATAATATCTTCTTGAGGTCTTTGCTAAAGCCTGACCTCTTTTTTTTTTTTTAAAGTATTTGAAGTAAATCATTAGTTAACAAGTTCAAACCCCCAGTATTCTTAGTTATTTTTACTCTTTTTGCTTAGTGTTTGCTATAAAAGAATGGAAAATTAAGTTATTTCTCAGCTCTGCATCTCCCTTTGAGTCCTTCTTTGGCTTTTCTCCACCTAAAGCCATCAAATACTTCACCTGGGTTTGTATGATGACTTTTCTGTTCTCAGTACAAGAATGACTTAAATATTTGCATTTGCCAAATAAAAAGTGAATTGGTGTTCAAAGGGCTGTCTCTGGGAACTGCTTTTGATGTCTGCAAATTGGTGATTTTCCTCATTAAAATAAAAGGACATAGTTTAACACTTTGGAAAACCAAGACAAAAATACACTTTATATTGCAAGAGTTTTGGTAAATATTGAAACTGTGAAATACAGAGTAAATCTAGCAAAAAAATTGGGATGACTTCAATAAACCTGAACCAGTTTGAAGGAAAACATCTAATAATATTGTTTACACAGAGGGCAGGATTTACCATTTATAACTTGACAAGAAAAGCCATTACAATTATTTAATTAGGCAGAGAGTTAAAGTTCTTAAAAGAACAGCTATTTTAAGCTTTGCAGAAAATGTCACTTGAAACTGATGAATCTGATTAGTGAAAAATGTAAATTTGAAAAGAAAAAAAAGAGGCTGTTATAGAAAATACCCAAATAATCTTTATAAAACCTTTTGTAAGAATAGGACATGGGAGAATTCTTTATCAGAATTCAGCAGAAGTCTAAGCACTTAAAAAAAGTTTATTATTAAGCCTTCTGAAATCTGGAATACTGCAGATATTACTATTCCCAGTAATGGAGTAGGTGGCCAGGGAAAAACTGATACGAAACCAAGATAGCACAGAACCAAATATAGATTACCTTATCTTAAAAGTGTCATAAAACTGATGAAACATTCACAATAATGAAAACAGAAATATCAAGGTGAATATTGGCTTCTCTCTTTCCTATATAAATATGAATTAGTTACTGCCCATTTTGAGCTAATCCTAAGAGTATTTTTGTTGGAATACGCCAATCAAAGAGATGTGTTCATACATAAGACAAGAGAATTCCTTATACTCTGCACAATTAGGCCACTAAGACAATGTTGGTCAGATAATTATCTCCTTGTTTCTTGATTTATTCCCATTTAAATGTTCATAAAATCAAATGAAAAGAGACTGATGCATGTATTCATGTAGCATCTTTCTTCTATGATCATGTATTGAAAGCCAAAAATAGATTTGAAAAAATCAAGCCTTGAATGATTATCACGGGACAGTAAAACTAACTCTTAATTTAGTAAGAAATTTCCAGAACCCATCTCATTTGTAGCCCAAGCCAAAATAGCAATAAATATATTAAGAATATTTTAATCTCTGAAACATTGACAAAATTTGTAAATATTCCTTGGCAAATTCATGAGGGAATGAAGGAAGCTATCACAGAGGAAATTCAGAACATCTTGTAAGAACTTCATGAAGGAGGTTGGCTCATAAATATTTGTGCTCTGAAAAAAGAGCCTATCATAACATTTATATGTTATTCCCCTGTGACTGCAATTTATAGCTATGTATAACTTTAATTCTGTCATTAGACCCGAGAAAGATCTTGCAAATTTGTTAGTTCAGTGATTGGTATCAGCAATAATGTGCATTTTTTTGGTGGCACACAAATATTGAATAATCCACGAGCCTTGGAGTTCAGTTTCTGAGCTGGAACATCAACAGAATTTATGGTAGAACCAATGGTTCAGACTTCTTAGCTCACAGACAAGGTGTTGGAAGGTGTTTACACCAAATATTCATCAGGTTTTTTTCACAGAATTACAAAGTCACAATTCAGATCCTCACAATCCTTTCTCTGAAAAACAGGTACTGGGCTGGATTTCATTTAAAAACCATAGCAACTCCTGCCAATGTTGAAGGCTGAGAACACTCATTTCTTGCTGTTTTCTAGAAATTAATCTTCACTATAAAGCCCAGCGTTACTAACCTTGTATGTATTTATATAAATATTTGTTGAGTTAGGCTCACTTAAGCTATTTCCCGATGTATTTCTCTCATAAATCCTCATTTGCCCTTGTGTACCGTAGGAGAATAAAGATGAAGTGAAAATGTACTTTGTCCTCGGAGCATTCAGACAGTTCTCTGTAAGGGTTATGAATAATTCTCTGATATCCACATTACGTTGAATTTAACTAAATTTATTCCAGGCATGGAAAGTTTATGTCGCTGTTTCTCAAACTGAACATGAAAATACTTCATAATTATTAGAAATTTGGTAGCACTTTAACAGCAATCTGCTTATTTTATTGGATGTAGGGAATGTTTTTTCTCTGAACAGAGATCGTGTTCCCTTCTGAAGGAAGTATTTTGTAAAGTCAGTTTGTGTAAAAACTGCTGCCCAAACTGGACTTTCTTAGCAGTTATGGGTACTGTTGACATATTCATTTTCCTTTTATTTCCCTGTATAAAGGGGACAGAAACTCCATTCTCTGCTTTGTATTTTTGAAGGTTGAGAGTGACAATATTTTCATAGACTAAGATTAATAACCTCAGTTAAAATTCTCCTTGGAATAAAATCTCAGATTCTCACCAGGATTATTTTTTGAGACATTAAAAAAAAAAAAAAAAAAGAGAGAACTTGCAAAATCTTTCTGCAGTTCTGTTTGGGTGCTGTGAGTCCACAAAACCACAGTAAGGACTGGGCCCTTTGCCGTGTGATATCAAAAGCTTTGAATTGTGTTAATTTCCCTCCTGAGATGTGCCAAGGCAGTGATTCTGGTGGGCTCTCCAATTACAATAGGCTCAAGGGAAGAAAATATTCAGGGAAACTCAAGGGAAACTCAAGGGAAACTCAAGGGAACTCAAGGAGAAGGGAAGGGAAGGAGAAGGAGAAGGAGAAGGAGAAGGAGAAGGAGAAGGAGAAGGAGAAGGAGAAGGAGAAGGAGAAGGAGAAGGAGAAGGAGAAAAGAAAAGAAAAGAAAAGAAAAGAAAAGAAAAGAAAAGAAAAGAAAAGAAAAGAAAAGAAAAGAAAAGAAAAGAAAAGAAAAGAAAAGAAAAGAAAAGAAAAGAAAAGAAAAGAAAAGAAAAGAAAAGAAAAGAAAAGAAAAGAAAAGAAAAGAAAAGAAAAGAAAAGAAAAGAAAAGAAAAGAAAAGAAAAGAAAAGAAAAGAAAAGAAAAGAAAAGAAAAGAAAAGAAAAGAAAAGAAAAGAAAAGAAAAGAAAAGAAAAGAAAAGAAAAGAAAAGAAAAGAAAAGAAAAGAAAAGAAAAGAAAAGAAAAGAAAAGAAAAGAAAAGAAAAGAAAAGAAAAGAAAAGAAAAGAAAAGAAAAGAAAAGAAAAGAAAAGAAAAGAAAAGAAAAGAAAAGAAAAGAAAAGAAAAGAAAAGAAAAGAAAAGAAAAGAAAAGAAAAGAAAAGAAAAGAAAAGAAAAGAAAAGAAAAGAAAAGAAAAGAAAAGAAAAGAAAAGAAAAGAAAAGAAAAGAAAAGAAAAGAAAAGAAAAGAAAAGAAAAGAAAAGAAAAGAAAAGAAAAGAAAAGAAAAGAAAAGAAAAGAAAAGAAAAGAAAAGAAAAGAAAAGAAAAGAAAAGAAAAGAAAAGAAAAGAAAAGAAAAGAAAAGAAAAGAAAAGAAAAGAAAAGAAAAGAAAAGAAAAGAAAAGAAAAGAAAAGAAAAGAAAAGAAAAGAAAAGAAAAGAAAAGAAAAGAAAAGAAAAGAAAAGAAAAGAAAAGAAAAGAAAAGGAAAGAAAAGAAAGGAAAAGAAAAGAAAAGAAAAAGAAAAAGAAAAGAAAAGAAAAGAAAAGAAAAGAAAAGAAAAGAAAAGAAAAAAGAATATTTCTCTAACTATTCTCTGGGAAAAAAGAAGAGGCTCCAGCATATTAAATAATGATTTTCCCATGGAGTTAGGACAGTTGAAGGTCCCATCCTGCTTCCATCTCAGTTATTAAATTTTGACTCAACACCATTTACATCCCCTCTTTTGTTTTTCTTTCTTTTTTTTGGCTTTTCTTTCTTCCTGAGCTATCTTGTGGTGTATTTATAACACAATTTTACAGAACCGTCAAGTTTCTCATATAAACAGGCACAGCAGCAGTGAAAAATAATACAAAACCTGTGAAAAATATGATGAATTTTGTATTCTGTGCAAAACAATCTCCAATTTTACCCTGTTTTTCATCAGATTGATATCTAGACACCACTAAGAAGGAAAGAGCATTCAGAAAGAACATTTCTGCTCAGCTGCAGAGAAAATTTAAAAATACTCTTTTTTTTATATAAAACTAAAAAAAGCTGTCAGACTAAATACATTTTTATTCATGGGAATATATAAAGGTTAGAGTGAGTGATGAATACATTAAATACACTGTATTGCTCACAGAAAAGGAAACAGAACTCAGAAGTTTAATGCTGTATTTCAAGTTGAGGCTTTTCCTTTACTTGCTTGTTTATGAGCTTTTCCCCAAATCTTCTCTCCTCTGCACAGCTCCCAGTGCAATTAATTAAAAGAATGCAAATTCCAGCAAACCAAAAACCCATCAGTAACCTAAAAAGGGAGTAGAATAAATTAATATATTCTTCTGAATTTCTTTTAAACTTTTTTCTTCAAATTTTAAGGGTTGGAGATATGTGGACAAGTGCTGAATAGTTCATACCTGTGAAATATAAAGCAATCATTTGTAGGAAAGCCTGAAACAAATTTCAACAAGTCAATGAAAGTTAAATTCAAAGTTCTAAACCAACTTTATTCCTGAGAGGAGAAATATCTCTTTAATCTCCCCTTTTATACAGTGGTTAACTAATTAGACGGTAAAAATTTAGCAGAGCTGCAAAACAAGCAGTTTATAAATCCTAATACTGTGTATTCCTTTTCTGAATTTTCCCTCACTTCATGCAGTTATTAGAAGTTTTGATTAATTCAACATGAATAAGGAGCAGGATTTCAGTATTTCTTGTGCCCATAACTATTTGGCAGATAGTAAAATAAACGTAAAAAAAATCACCAAAAAATCGAACACCTGACATCATAAACCCCAGGTTATCACAGAGCCACAATAAGACTGAATAATAATCATCTGTTCCACATTACTTATTTTTATAGGAAACAAGAAAAATGAATTTTTGGTTAATTTCATTCAGTCATTTTTCTTTGCTTCTTAAAATTCTGGGTTACAAGTGTTGGGGTAGTGACAAGGCTTGGAAATCCCAGTCCAGGCTTTCCTGTTTAACATGCAGGGCGTGCACTCCCAGCAGGGTCGTTGGTTCTACAAGCACGATCTTAATTACTGTCTTTATGCTGATGACACCCAAATATAATAGGTGCATCAAACAGCTCCTGATGACTTAGATAAATCTGTCTCTAGTCTGGAAAGATACTTACGAGATGCTAAGTGTGGAGTGTCTGCTAACATTTGGTGCTTAAACCAGAATTGATTTTATTTGGCCTGCTGCCTGCTAAATAGCAGCACCTCATTTACGCTACCACTGGTTGGAAATAGAAAATTGCCTCCTCGCTGAATAATT
This sequence comes from Corvus brachyrhynchos, assembly GCF_000691975.1. Classification (NCBI taxonomy): domain Eukaryota; kingdom Metazoa; phylum Chordata; class Aves; order Passeriformes; family Corvidae; genus Corvus; species Corvus brachyrhynchos. Next base: position 18,008 of record NW_008239052.1, on the reverse strand, counting down.
TTGGTGTTATATTTGACCCTGAAATTTCTTCTGAGGCCACATTGTTAAGTCCTCATATTTACACATCAGGAATTTAGCAAGGTTAAGGACATTGCTGGTTCA
>NW_008239052.1:7421-17884 GCF_000691975.1 Corvus brachyrhynchos | reverse complement strand
TTTATGGCCCACCACAGCGAGGCTGGAATGCCATAATTCATTGTTTGCAGGCGTCCCCGAGCTGTTTGTTGTACACACTTGAGCTGTACAGCATCCAGCACCTCCAGCACTTGCTAGAAATCACCTGCAAGAGGATTTCTGAGGTGTATATGGCTGGCTGTCAGAAGGATTCCAAGGTGCTGGTCCATGTTCAGGAATTATTCCACTTAGAAATCAGCTGGTTTAGAAAGCAGAGGTAGTTGATGACATCTAAATATCTAAAGCAGATTCTTTACAGGTCCTTGGATTATTTTTTTGGTAAATGAATTTTTATAAATTTTCCATTTTCCCTGTGAATTCTCCAGAACTCCCTATTCTTTTCTAGGATATGATTTTACTCACTTTGAGGAGCTGCTTACTTAATAGCTTATTTAATTCCTTCCAAGGTCTTTCACTTGTGCTGATAGGAATTGCTAAACCACTTGAACTGTTACTTGGGAAAGAATTTATTTTATCTGACTTTGATCTCAGTGTTTGACCTGAGCCTCCTTTAGTTTAGTAAAGCCCCCATGATTTTAGGAAATAAGCAATGGAGTTGAAGAATGATCAGCTGATATGTGGCCTTGAAAACTCAGGAGAGATGAAGATGGATAGTGGTCCTCAGTGTCTTTGTTGATCCCATAATGACAATGGAGATAAATTATATGGTGTTAAACTCACCAATGGGCAAACTTTAGGAGGTAAGAAGTCAGAGTTACTTCAGTAACAGTTAATTAAATACAAATAGTTGTTCAGTACAAGACCAAAACTACACATAACATTTTTTTAAAGCTTGTTTAGTGCCATTTTAGCAGTGTTCTGTATTCTGTTGCCTTTCTCAATGCCATGTGCTTCTCTCAAAGCACAACCTTTTAGGCTCAGATCTGTCAGACTTGATGTTTGCTCCACATGGGTTTATCAATGCCTTTTTTAGCTCTTTCCTTTCCAGTTGTTGTCATTCTGCAGTCTCCCAGGTTGCCTCAATCAGTTTTCCTTAAAAAACTAAAGCTTTCCTGAGGACAGTCCTTTCTACACTGTAGACATTTTGGTCCCAAGAGGAGTTTCTGATATATAAATAAATACAGATATATAAAGAAATATGTTTGTGCCTACGTATGCACAAAAATTTCTTAGTCTGAATTTCCCTACTCAAAGCAACTTTAAAAAATGAACCGTGTTGCCCTACAGATTTTATTCCTGACTGGGAAACTGCCCCAACCTCTGACTCTAATGTGCTCTAACCCCTTTAAGGACACTGCCTCCTGTTATGTGGTTGGTACCACGTGTGGAAAGGCCTCCAACAGGTTCCTGAGTTTGCAAAGTGGGTCATGCAGTCAAGTGGAAGAACATAGCCTTTGGATACTCTGGAGATGTTGTATTGGGATGATTACTCTCAAAGTGCTTCCAATTATAAAGATTGCTTCCCCCAAAGGAAAAGAGACTTTGATGTCAGCGAGTTATCTCGAAACAGTTGGAGATACAATAAAATCCTATCAGAAACCAGCATCAATGCATGGCATTGACACATCAGGTCTCAAGACAACATTTACCAAGAACCAGATAAGCCCGAGGCTTCTTCTTCCTTAATTAAACTTAATTAGGTTGTCTTTCTGAAGTTTTTTCACTCGGGAATGATTGAAGCCATTGGAATAGTGAGTGGAATTTTCACTGAGTGGTTTTTGGAAGAGCTGCACTTACAGCAGGTGGGTCAAGCTCTTTCCAGATCCACTCGTTGCCACAAGGACTTTACACAGCCAGAGGGGGCTTTGGGGATGTCTTGCACTTCCACACTTCTTTGTGAACCTGGACAAAGCAGAACAAATTGTCTCACTAAAAAATCAGCTCTCATAGCATTTTTTACCATCCCAGCATGTCCGTGGCTGACAGAACAACTGTTTTGATAATTAAACTTTTGCAGTTGAAGTGATAATCTCTGATACTCAAGCCATATTCATGCATATTCAAAAAGGGGTTTGTTTTTGCCCACCTCCTGATTGTCATCTCTCCATAAACATCAGATTGTTTCCATTATCAGTTCACAATACCTTTCCTTGATGGTAAAAGTCTTTTATTTGCCTAAATGGAAATGAGAATGCAATTATGGATATTTATAACGAGGCATAATACAAATTTTATCAGACAATCCTGGGAATATAGTGATGAATTTTGTGTTCTGCCAGTCCATATTATGGCTTGCTAAAACTGATAGTCTTCTACCCAGGTCCATTTGTCTAGTAAAATGACAATTCCATCACTGGACATTTTAGGAAACAATTGCTATGTTTATCAAAAGATAAATGATTTACACAATAGCCATCAGTACTGACTGCATAGCATTTATCTGATTAAACAACTTTTAAGTAACTTATTTATTGTTTATTGTTTTTCTCTTTCTAATTTTACTCTTTTAAACTAAGTGCAACATTGGGAAAATACTTTCTGTAGGTTTTATCTGATTATCTGAATGATTCCATTTTGTAACACAGTGTGGATGTCAGGTTTGGTTGTCTGTAGCTTTTACGACAGGGATTGAAATGTCCAGAACCAAAATAATACACACAGTAGAAAGAGGAAAACTGTATACACTTGAAAAAGTGCTTTTCTCAGTGTTTCACAAGGGTTATTAATGACAAAACCTCTATGTTTAAAAGATAAACTGCTTGATATAATGGTAAGTAATTTGTATTACCTTTTTTTCCGATAATATGTTTAAGGAAAGAAACAGGAAAAAGAAATAGGATTTGGTCATTTTCCAGCATAAAAATTACGGGTTTATTTTCTATCCTGCAGAGTACATTTGGAATGGCTCTAATATTTTTTACCCAAAGTTTTTGGAACAGATCTGGATGGAATAAAGCATTAAGAAGAAGCTGATCACAGATAACCTCCAGGATTTTGTTACTGATTTTTTCCTTTTGACTTAGTGATATCTTTCTGCTGCTTTTTTTTCTTTCACTTTAATTCTGAAAGATTTGACAACTTCCCCCTTTGATGACTAAGTACAACTCTATGCAGTTTTCTATTTACTACTATACAAAAATATACTTTTCCCTTTCTTCTTCTGTCTATTTTCAGCACCTTGCTCCGTCAGAAGAAGAAATAAAATTATGTGTCAGAGAAGATCTGGGAGAGAGAATGGTCTCACCAATTAATAGTTACAATGATAAACAAAGAAAAAGAAAAATCTGCTCAAGGTACCAACTGTTTCTACAAGGTGCTTTTGTCCATGAAATGTTATAGGTAAAATAATTAAAGGGAGAATGGTTTATGTTTTATTATCTCGTAGCAAAAATCAGTACCTGGGAATTATTGTATGAGTAATTCTTTTGATTGTAGGGAGAGAAAACAACTTTGCTTTCTCATTTCCCTCAGTGGGAGGTGCTCATTGTCAGCACTTCTCTAGGAAAGGTCATAACTCAATGGAATTTGTCTATATAGCAGTTAATAACCTATGACCATACAGCAACTAATAACCTTCAAGCTTTAGAGCTTTGCTCTGTTTTCAAGCACCAGGGTCACATTTTATTCAAACTCAGACATTTTCTCACTACACTTAAGACAGCTGTCTGTGTCCACACCTACCACCTATTCCTAGATTTAGATTAACATCTTTCATGGTACTGTAATCCATGGTCTCTTCAGTAGGGCAAGTCTAACTGCCGCTTCAATACTGAAAAATAGAAGTAAAATATCCACAACTTTAGTTAGTGCTCATTCCCACAACTTCTCTCCTCCCTGCCTCCTTTAGCATTGAACTCTCCCTCCTGCTTGGAGCTCATCATTTCACATGATATATGTGAACGATGAAACACCACAAGCAATTTCACACACTGTTTCCTTGCATTCGTTCTCATTGTTTTTACTAGAAAACACTAGTGTAGGTTCCAAGCCGTGTTCTTCTTTTAGAAATTTGCTGGGGTTTAAAATACTTCTAAGATAACAGATAAGGCCTTTTGATTTATGAGTTACTCCTGGCTCCTACTACTGGGGTCTACGATATTTCAGCTTATTTTTTAGAAATGTAAGTATTGTATTGATGGATGACGCCCACAGGGAAACCAAGGATGAGACACAATCCACCTTTCTAGGTGGAGCAAAACCATCCTTGCCAATAGACTGTCCAAGCCTGAAATGGGCAGTGCAATAGTGTATCCAGCCCTTGGGTTCCCAGTATGGGTGGCCATCAACACACTGGAGAGAGTCTGGTAAAGGTCCACAAAATGTTTAGGATTTGGAGGATGTGCCATGCAAGGAGAGGCTGAGAAAGCTGGGCCAAGCAGCCTGGAGAAGAGAATGCTCAGGGGGATCCTATCCCTGGGTTTAGGATGGGAGGGCAGTGGCATAGAAGTAGCCAAACTCTTTGTTCTCAGTGGTTCCCAGTGTCATGACAAGAGGCAAATCAGCACAAGCCAAAACACAGAAAATTCCACTTAAACGTATGGAAAAGTTCAGGTTGGTTTGTTTTTTCCTTTGAATTTGTGAGAGCATTAGAATATGCAAACAGGCTATCCAGAAAGGTTGTGGAATCAGTGGGAGGGCTGGTCCAGATGGTATCCAGAGGTACCGTCGAACTCAGCTCTTCTAAGGTTCTGGAACATAGATGATGTTTTTCAGCATTAAGTAAACTCACAGTTTAAAAGACCTCCAATTGTCTATGAAATTTTCTCTATAAAACAGCGTATGAAATGTATGAAAGTAAGCTCAGATATTAAAATAAACCCCAAACATGCAAACCAAAGGTTCTTTGAGATTCTTTCAGCTTGCACTTTTCTGGGAAGTCCTTTATGCTGTTCCCTTCTGATATAAAGCCAATCCCAGTCCAATTACTGCAACTCCCCACCACAACTTACACCCCTAAATAGTACTTTTGGAGTTAGTATTTCAATTTGGCAGCTACCAAATGTCATGGGGTTTTAATTTAAATATAGGGAATCATTAAGACTGCAGAAAGCCGTAGGTGAGCGTAATTTTCCACAGCTACATGGTCTCTCATGGAAAATTCCTTGCCCATGGCAGGGGTGGAACAAGCTAATACTTAAGGTCTCTTCCCACCCAAATCACTCCGCGTTTCTCTGATTTGCTGATTCTTACAGAGTTAAGGCTAATCTGTACTTTGTTTATTCTTTTTCAGAACCAGTGTTTCACTTCCTGGACTGCCATTCAACTTCCATCTCCTCATATAACCCAACCTTTCAAAGGTCTCTGACTGAACTTGCCCCACTGAAGTTCAAAGCATTTCATTGTCATGGATTGCTGTGTCACATTGATTTGCATTAGGAAATGTTTACAAGAACTGTAACAGCCCTTCAAGTTCTTACCATATCGAGTGACTAAAATTAAGTGTTGTTCAGTGGCAGATGAGATATGCATATATATATGTTATACTTTTATACATATATATGTTAACATTATTTATTCAAGATGGATATGCTCTTAGCTCAAGCCTTTAATTTTAATTTCACATAGATTTTGGCAGGATACCAACGTTACTTGAATTCAACAGAAGACTTACGTTGACTATGATGGATAATCATTAAAAATGCAAAAGATTCATTGATTCATCCCGAATAGCCCAATAATCCATAATCCTGAGTGCTTTAATGGCATTTAACAGTGTTATTCTTTTTGTTTTCTTTTTATGCCTTCCAGAAGGCAAGAGTTTGGCAGCAAACTGTCATAGGTTAGCAAGCATAGTCCCGGAAGGGATGTCCTTGCTAAGGGGTGCTTACAGCTTCCTCTGGGACCTGACAGAACCTATCAGCAGCCAGTTTGAATATGGACAATTCTCTGAGCCACTTAAAGTTGTGACCGCCTCTGTGATCCACATTTAAGAATAGACAAACTCCCCCCTCCAACGCGGCGCGAACCCATCCCCTCTCCACTGCGGCCAAGATTTCAGCAAAAGCCGCACCTCTGTCCGGCAGAGGTCAGGTAACCAACAGCGATAAGGGACATTCCAGCTGCAAGGCCGAGGTGAGATTAACCCTTTTTATTGCTGTGAAGAGCTGAAAACCTGAGGGAAGAGAGAGAGGAGATGCTTAAAGCTGAAATTCTGTTGTGAAGCTATGATATATCAGAGTATCCTGTTGTAATTTCATGAAGATATGGGGGGTGGAGTGTTCAGCTCGTGAGCAAAAGCACCTGCGCTGAGATAGGCAGATGCTGACGCAGCTGTAATTTCATGAGAAGTTTGGACAGGGAGAGATGTACCAGATGAGGACTTTTGCTCCAAACGGGAGAGGAGAAAACCTCAGTCCCTAGAGATGCTCCCAGAGATAGTCCTAACGATGAAGATGAGGAAGACCCTTAGCTCCCAGGGAAGGAGAAGGGCCTCTGTTTTTGTTTCTGAACGGCTCAACCTTAAAATTGTACCCCAAAAATTTCAAGAGTGCACCCTCGAAAGCAGTTGTGGGAAAAGCTGCAAGTCGGGGGAAGGGACTCACACGCAGGCAGAGAGACTCCTCTTCCTAAATGGACTGAACAATATTTGGAAGTGGGCGGCTGTCTCGTTGTGATAATGTTTTCATAGCATGAGCAAGAAGAGACTTCTCTTTCTAAATGGACTGAACAAGGTTATTATGGAAGTGGTAAACAGACTGAACATCTTAAGGGCTGTCTTTTTACATTGTCAGTGGGAGAAGGGAGGAAGGTGGGGGGAGGAGGAGAGCTCTGAAGGTGGTAAAATTTTTTTTTTTTCCTCTTTTAGGTCTGTTAATAAACTTTGTTATAATCTTTCAAGTTTGGTGCCTGGTTTGCATTTCTCCTTATCTCACAGAAGATAAACAATAATGAGTATTTTGGACCAAACCACTACACTAAATTGGCGTTTCTGCCCAGTTACAAACCCAACCCGCTACACAAACAAAAGTTTTCGTACACATTTTCCTTAAGTTCACAGGTAGGCAATGTCAGAACTGATTCAGGGCTTGAACTGGCACTACAAGTTCTCTTCTGCCAGTCTGGTGTGTAAGTTGGAATTGATTTCCAACAACCTGGGAGATGATGATGATAACGATGATGATGATGATGACGATGATGATGACGATGATGATTCAGGTCATACTCAAAATGACAAAACCACACAGATTGGTTCCCTTTAGACCAGTGCAATATAACAGGAAAGGCCAGGTACTCATCCAAGCTTCCATTTTTTGAGTAATGTTAGACCTGATAATTTTTTCCTGTTTTCCTGGACTTGTAATATTTCCTCTTTCCACCTGATTTCTGTTTATGGGTTCACAATGTGGATAACCCAGGAATATTCATTTTATATCTATCTCAGAAAGACACAGTAATGAGTTTTCTCAGTATTTTCTTTAATCTTAATTTTTAGACCAGACTTTATCAGTGCACTTAATACATCATTTCTAGGGAAATAGGGGATAAGGAAAAGTGAACATGAGTTTGGAATGGAGATCTGGACTTTTTTTGTGCTGGAACCAGGAGAATAGCAAGTGGTTTTGTGATACCTCCTAAGGAGAACAATTGCTCTGTAATTTGCTTTGCAAGAGAATCTGTAGGTTTGCCTTTCTGGATTCAGACATATAAAAATTAGGTGGGAAAGAAATAGGAAACAAAATGGGAAAATGAGAAATCCACTGATAAACAGATGCTGTGTTGGGTGGTTTTTACCCTGTCTTTTAAAATCAGCTTACAGCTTAGTAAACAGCATATGCTTGTTGATATGGTAGTAGAAGTAATCCCGATTTCTAAGATTTCCCTGTGGCATAGTTATTGGTTAACTTGCAGAAAGATTAAGGCTCTTCAGCTCTAAAGATTTGATGCAATGCTATTTCTATTTATATAAAATATGAAAGCTGGAAAAAAGTAGAATTTTACTACCTTACAAAAAGAGAAAAAGAAAAAAAAAAAGAAAAAGAAAAAAAAAGGAAAAAGAAAAATTGAATAATGGTCGTCAATATCATAAATATGTCAAGATCTTGCTTTTATTAAAAGCTCAACCAATGGGAAATTTCTGTCAGTCATGTATATTACTATGATGCCTTAGAGGAAATGGGAGGGGTCGGAAGCAAATGTCACACTGTTGCTAAAGGGTGGGAGACAAACAATCTATCTGTCAATCTTAAATCAGTTACCCCAATGCTGATCACAGGGAAAAGGAGTGAAATAATGGAATGCACTGTATTAAAAAATTAATGAGTAGTTTCATCATGAATGCCAATCTCGTGGTTTTGTGTAACACAGCTCTTACCCAGAATAACACAAAATCATATTTAAGGTGTGGTAGTGTTAGTTCACCTCAGCTTTATGCTTTAGATTGTGAATTGATTTGTTTAATTTGTTTAAATATCAAAATTGTCCTGCTGCCCACAGGAATGTGTAAAGTCAGGAGGTATAGCTTCAGAACTTGTTGAAGATGTTGCTGGAGTTGTCCTTACAGTGGACAGAGTGGGACCCTTTCCTGCTGGCACTGCATCAAAGGTCACCTGGATCACTGCCAAGCAGAAACTCCAGGGAGTGGGTGGGCAAACAACTCATCAGGAAGTTGTTTGGGAGGTGCCAGTGCTGAGCTCAAAGCCATAGTGTAAGTTTGTAGGAAGTGCCACATGAGGGGGAAAAAATCAGAGCTCTGAGCCGTGGGATCACGTATCAGAGAATCATGGAATCATTAATGGTGGAAAAAGCCTTCTAGACCATCAAGTCCAGCCTTTGACCACATACGCCCCTGCCCACTAAACAATAACACAAAGTGCCATGCCGACATGTTTTTTGGACGCCTCCAAGGACGGGGACTCCAACACCTCCCTGGGCAGCCCCTTCCAAGGCCTGACCACCCTTTCCATGGAGAAATTCCTGTTTTCCAAGCTCACCCTCCCCTGGCCCAGCCTGAGGCCGTTCCCTCTCCTCCTGTCCCTGTTCCCTGGCAGCAGAGCCCGCCCCCCCCCGGCTGCCCCCTCCTGTCAGGAAGTTGTGCAGAGCCACAAGGTCCCCCCTGAGCCTCCTTTGCTCCAGGCTGAGCCCCTTTCCCATCTCCTTCAGCCGCTCCTGGGGCTCCAGCCCCTTCCCCAGCTCCGTTCCCTTCCCTGGACATGCTCCAGCTCCTCAGTCCAGAAATCCTGAAGACTGGGTCATAACTGTTCAGAAACCAAAGCTTTGTCATTTACTTTACAGGTGGCTATACAGGGACTACTTCGTGTTCTGTAAATATGAACCATACAATCAGAGTACACAGACAGTTTCTGAACTTCAGATTATTTGAAATTTAGAGGAAAATGATAGAAAAATTCATTGGATGAATACTGAAACAAGTTCTATCAAGTGTCTGCCAAAGATTACCTACTACAAGAAAGAAATATGGAACCAATCTATGGAAGGAAAAGTTCTCCATCTCTCCAGGCTAACAAACCACTTTCCTTAATAAAGTACTTTTTCTGAAGGCTTTACTTTGTCTCACTCTTGAGTGAGTGTCACAAATGACATTAAATTTGATGACTATAATGTTAAAAGCTCAACAAAAAGTGAAATACCATTTCCATGGGAAATGTCAGGTACAGATGTGATCCTCATCCCCTATCAGGGAAAAAACCTTAAATATAAGAGCTTAGAACCTCTTATTTTATTGAGCAAACAAAATGATATTTTTACTTATAGGTAAAAACACCACAACAATTAAAACAAGTCTATCAGTTTCAAAAATAAACTACCTTCTTTAATTAATAAAATGTCTGAGGCTCCCGAACGCCCTGCGCAGGGCCCTGAGTGGCCTCCTGAAGAGGGACGGCCTCGGCATGGGGACAGCTGCAGTTTGGTCGCTGCTTTGCGACCATAACTCGCTGGGGAGGGACACTGAGCCGCTGTCTTCAGCAATGCTCCCGCTCAGGTCTCCGTCTTCGGCCCAGGCCTGACATGGGAGGGACCCTGAGCTGCTCTCCTCCTCACTGCTCCAGCTCAGGTGTGTGACTTCTGCCCACTTTGTGGACAGCCCTGGCAAACTGCACACAGACCTGAGCTCCTTGGAGCGGGACCCCTCCTCAGATGGTGCCTCTGACAGGCACAGCTCTGCTTCTGCCCCTGCCCCCTGCCCATCGAGATCTTCCAGCTGGCTGGGCGAGGGGCTGGGGGAGCTGCGGTCCATAGCCGGGTATGGGGTCGAGGCCCTTCTCCGGCTGTGAGGGGCTCTGCTGGGCAGAGCTGGGGCTGGGCCTGTGGCTGTGCACGGGTGAAGGTTCCCGTGCTCTGCCCATGCCTCGCGTGGCCTCAAAGGGGGCCTCTCTTCTTCACTTCCCCAGCTTGCATCTGTTCCACGTTCTTCTCCGTGGGACAGCTCTTGGAGGCTGTCCACCTCCAAGTTTCCTTCCAGCTGCCCTCCCAGCACTGCCCCTGCCCCCTGCCAAGCGACAGCTTCCAGCTGGCCGGGCCAGGGGCTGGGGGCGCAGCAGGGGCTGTGCGGGGCAGCTGCCCGGCTCTGGCACCCCCCTCCGGGG
>NW_008239052.1:5466-6556 GCF_000691975.1 Corvus brachyrhynchos | reverse complement strand
GTTCAGGTGTGCCAGCACCTTCCTGCTTCTCCCACTGCACAAACACCTACTGCAGCCTTCCATGCTCCAAGTGTCCTCTCCAGCCACAAGAAACACCTATTTGGACTTTTTTCCCCACTCTCCATCTTTATTTCTGCTTTTCAAGACCTTCAGCTGAGCCCAAACTGAGCAGCCACACCATTTCTCACAACTCCCCTTTACTGGCACTCCCTTTGGACTCAGGCTCAGCCTCTTGGCAAGGCTGTCCCAGAAACGGTGTTGAAGATCAATTCCATTTCTGCCTGACACTGAGCAAAGCCCACTCACACTTCCATCTACCTGGGCTTGGCAGGTGAAGGCTGAGAACCTTCACCAGCATGGCTGAGCCCAGAGGAGCAAAGGGACTCCCCAAGCCATGGGACACAAATCAAAGCTTGGGGAAAGGAGAATCAAAAGGGATCTCCGTGGTTAAGCAAAGCCTACAAGCGCTGAGGCTCTGCTCTTCAGGAAGGTGGTGGATATTTGCCTGCTGATGGGAAGTAGTGAATTAATTCCCTTTCCTCCTTTGTGTTCCCAGCTGTACTTTCCCTGGTAAACGGTCATCATGTCACCAGTCTTAAGCCTAGAATTCCAGAATGCTTTGGATTGGAAGGGACCTCAGAGAGAATCCAGTTCCACTCCCTGCCATGGCCAGAGACACCTGCCACTAGCCCAGGGTGCGGCGAGCCCCATCCAACCTGGCCTTCCTTCTTATCCCCATCACATGGGAGAGGGGAGTGGGAAAGATTCAGGGCAAGTGTTTGGCTTTCTACTCCTGTCCCTCCTGCACATTTGCTGTGCTTGTGGGCTGCAAAGGCAGCCTGTTCATGGAAAACACATGGAAAACATGTGGAGATGGATTCCCAAATTGCTGAGACAACTCGCACTTCTCAATCCTCCTTCTTCATCTTTGCACTTTTGTTTACTCTCTGCCTGTTTGTTCCTCGTATACCGAAACTGATAAACTCGGGTGAACGGGGGTCAAAGAAACAGAAGAACAATATGGGAAAAGAGTTTGTGAGAATCCTTTGTGAGAAATAGTACTGGTATAAGAGGGGGGGAGGGTGCATTT
>NW_008239052.1:0-5448 GCF_000691975.1 Corvus brachyrhynchos | reverse complement strand
AGAACTGGAGTGAAGAACATCCAGATTTCATAGCAACCATCCCCATGTACAGTCCTTAGGCAGGGACAGTAAACGCTGGCGCTGGGCAGCTGCTCCAGGAATGACAGTGAGGAGGAGACATCCTAGTCCCGTGTCTCAGCTCACCCAAAGGGCCCATCCAGGAGCAGCACAGGGAAGAGGAGGAGCAGCAAGACCATGGCCCTGGGCTGGCTGAAAGGGGACTCCTGAGCCCACGGGCAGAGTGGGGGTACATGAAAACCGTCAGGGTCACAAATTCCTGCCTCAGGACTCCTTAGGAATTAATTGTCTGCATATGTCACCGGGATTGGTGCCTCCAGGCTGAGCACCACCCCTTCCTTCTGTGCTGCCCAGATTTTGAGGCCAATAATGTGGTTAGAGCAAGGAGAGAGAGCATTTCCTGGGAGAGAAAAAAAAGATAAAGTAAAGGGATTTGTTGTACTTAGTGCATCTGCTTTATCATAATAGACATGTTAACATCAGTACTTGAAAGCAAACTGACCAAAGCATCTTTGTGTTTTATAAAGAAACACGCAGTGCAGAGGAACAACAGTAGTTGCTTCTCTGAACATTGAATGGGTTACACAGTAACACGTTGGGTTTTTTCCCCCAGGATTTCATAGTCACAGACCGCATCTCTGCCATCAGTGACTGCCGTGTGAGTTTTAGCTGGAAATATTTAGAAAGTTCCAGGAGTACTCAGCAGCTTTTCCTAAGCTGCAGACACTTGTAGGGCACACTTAGGAGAGATCCTTCTCCTCTTTATGCCCGTGCAGCCCATGGCATTGCTGGTGCTTTCCAGGTGTTCTAAACAGGAAAACAGGAAGCACAGGCTTCCCCACACAACCCCTGGGGAAGGAAGGCATCATGTGAAGCAAGGACAGTTCTCTAGTGCCACTGCCTTCCCCCGTCTGCCTGTGCCTGAGGAAGCCTATGTGGAAATCACCCGCTGGACATGAGGACTCAAGGTCCACAAGGGATGCATTTCAGGGAGTTTTAGCTTGGAGCTGCCTTGCTCCACCCTTGGAGACCAAATACCCATGAAGGGCTGGAGTATTTCAGTGTCTCTTTGACTTCACTTCAATTCAAACTGTTTCCTTTCCAAAGCGATGACCAACAAAACTCTGAAAACCCTTTCAAGGGGGCTTTTTCCTGGTGGTAGCTTTTATCTAAGAATACCAGAATTGTTTCATCTCATGAAAGGTACGAAGTGCTGAAATGCTGTGAATTGCTGGGAAGTCTTGGCTGAAGCTGTGCTGCAGACGCTCGCCGAATGGCTCGCCCTGAGGTCGAGCTCTGGGCAAGTCTTTGCCGGCCGCTGCAGCAAAGGACGCTCGTCGACGGAGGAGCGGGAGGTTGGGTGGGAACTGCGGTGAGGCTCGCTTCAGCCACAGTTGACCGAGGCGCTGGGGAGAAGAAGGAGGCGAGGGAGGCTTTTTGGGGAATCAGAAGCAGGTTTAGTGAGGGTCGAAGGAAAACTCCGAAAAAGCCCCGAGGAGCCCCTGACAGGGGGTTTTATACCCCTCTGACAGAGGCGGAGCACACAGAAGTGACCAAGAGGGACATGGCAAAGGGGAAATATACACTGAGACCAAGGGGAGACAGGGTAGGTGGGGAAGGTGAGCCAGGGCCAATTAAAAAACAGTGGCATAACCAGGGGAGGAGAGAGTGGCGGCCATTGCAGACGTGCAAGCTGGCACGTCTTTCCCACCACGGCCAACGGCTTTTCCCGCCAAACTGCCTGAGGGCTGCCTGAGGGCGGCCATGTCCAGGCGGGCAGCCATTTCATGGTTCCTGGGCTCCTGGCGTGTTAAACCATTGGACTTTTTGTCCCATGTGGTCCAGCACACCCTGGCAGGAGCCGTGGCTCACCGCAAGAAAGCTGGGTTTTGATGTCATTGTGGTCGGGATCCCCTTGGGGTCAGCTCTGAAGGGATATGAACTGATACTGTAAGCTTGACTTAACAGTAGCACCAGCAGCACTGGCCAAAGGAGTCAGTCTTTGAATGCTTATGAGTATTTCACCTCCCTGCCTGCTGCTCTTATGGGCAGAGGTGCAGTTACAGGTTCTTGAGGCAAAGCACACTGGGCAAATTCCTGTTGCCATTCCCACCTTCCTGCAGGACACTGGTAGAACGTGGTTGTTTCTGTTCCAAAGTGCCTTTCACAGGCTGGACTCCCTGGGCTTGGATTAGAAGAAAAACTGGGGAGTTTCACAGCCCCATTGGGATAAAATCCCAGCCATGCCTCCACCCCAAAGTGGTGCTGCTTAGCCATTGAGATGTTGATTAAATGGATTTCTAGGTTCTAATACAGTATCTTGCTACCACAGGAAGCCTGAAATCCCAGGAGCTCGGGCTGTGCCCGCCCCACTGCCAGCCCAGCCCCACCTCGCTCCCTCACATCCTGGGCAGACAGACTCCACTGAGGAAAAGTCATTTCTTCCCAGTTAAAACAGCTCTGGATGTTAAAAAAAACAAAGACAAATGAAACCAACCCCTCCTGCCACCCGCACTCCTCTCAGGCTCCTCTGTTCCCACTTCCTGCGCTGAGGGCCACGGGGGCGGGACAGCGTCCTGTGGGCAGCGCCTGGATCAGCCGGGCAGGGCCTGGATCCTGCCAGCAGGGCCTGAATCTTCCTGTGGGCAGCGCCCAGATTGGCCGGGCAGGGCCTGGAATGTCCCGGAACCTCCTGGATTATCCAGGCAGCGCCTGGATCCTGTGGTCAGCCCCTGGATCCTGTAGGCAGCTCTGGATCCCCCAGGCAGCCCTCAGCTCCCTTCCAAGCACACACACTCTCTGCTCTTTGGGAAAACGGTGATCTCCTAAATAAAGAGAATTGGTGAGAAACCTCATAATGATGTGTGATTGTGAAAAATCAAAATTGCTGAAGGAGGAGATGAATCGCAAACGCATCCTCCACCTTCCCTCAGCCCAGGCCGGGGCTGACAGGATCCACAGCACTGCGGCAGCTCGTGTCCGCTCCTGAGGGAATTTCTCCCTTCAGTTCCTCACACTTCAAGGCAGAGTAAAGGGTGGAGAGAAATAGGACATCAGGGATACCATGCCCATGTCTACCTCACCTGGATGAGCTCACTGCTCCCTTCACACAGGGGAAATATCCCCAAGCACGGGACTTTATGTGCGTTTTTAAAAGCTCAGGCCTCAGCACGTCCTTGTGGCCCTGCTGGAGATGAAACTCCAGGATCCACAAGGAATGCCACCAAACATGAGAGCATCAATCAGGGAGCACAGGGACGCATGCAAATCTGCCCTGTATTTGCCAGTTCTAACTGGCTGGGCTCAGTCCTGGAAAACCATGATTGAGCGTTGCCTAAAACTCATCAGGAAGCTGATGGATTTTTGCCTGCACTAATAAAGTGGCTGCTCTGCTCGGATGTTATTAAAAGACTGTGACTTTAAAGTTGAGTCCAGAAATCTTTTCACTTGTTTCATCACCTGGGCTGCCTTCCATTGCTTGGGAAGTTTAATGTAGGTTCCCTTAAAGATCAAGGGGTTTTCTAGGGAAAATGCCTGTTTTTTACAAAAATAGAAGAGTCTCAGAGCCTCTGGAATCCATTAGGTGATGCAAAATTCAAGCTGTTCATCCCTTTTGGCCGAATTAAAGGACTGCCATGAAACTGAATCTCTGACATGCAAGCCCACTGCTACCAGCAAGGATGTCCTAGAAAACCTTCCATTAGGGAACAATGTGCTCATTTGAGATCCTTCAGGACACTCAGAGAAATGGTTCCAAAGCTCTGCTTTATCCACTTCTATGCTCCTGAAGCCAAGGTGTTAAAAAAGGGGAAAATGTCCATTTTGTGGTTTCCCTGTCTGGCAAATTAGCCTGATACTCATTCCCATCTATGACATTTGTAGGACATTGACCTGTGTGCTCCGGTGTTTCATGTTCCCTTTTGGATCAGTTCTATAATAACAATAAAGGGAGGGGGTCTGTTACTGCGGGGCTGCTTTTCAAGGCATTTTGGGGACGTAAGTGCTTCCATGGCACTGATCTTTAACAGGCCTGGGGCCCTTAGAAAGCCTCTCCGTGGATATTCTGGAACTGCTTTGGAAGGTTGTGTTTTCTTCCTCTCTCCCTCTCCCCATTTCCTTCCCAGGGTGATTCATTACTTTATGCTGCTGGACAGAGTGTAGGAAGACCACAACCAAATGGAACACCTCTCCCCGATTTCCAGGGAATTCCAGTCACCCTGCCTTGTAGGACTTTTCACGATGATGTCTTGTGTTTAGTTGTGCTTTAGTGTAAAACTGTCATTGCTCTGGAACTGAAGGAAATCACTCTAGAACAACAGCTTGTCTTCCTTGAAAATACCTCCCCATTAAAATGACATGCACAGCTGTATCCGAGTGCTAATTTTAGGCAAGGTTCTTGATGAGAAACACCAAAAAAGCCCTCCTAAATCAGCTGCTTCTTGAATTACGGACATTTGGCATCTGCCAGTAGCTGAGCAGAGGTTCCAGACAAAGTTGCAGGAATATTTTTTCCACCAGCCGTGCCACAGCCAGCCAAGTGAGGGAGCCTTCCTAAATACACAGCCGATTGCTGCAGATTCTCCCTTGCCACAGGGAAAGCCCTACGGCTGCATTTCTCCCAGTTCCCCTTCTTCTTGCTGCAGAAGCTCCAAGATTCTAAGAAGTGGTCACCAGCAATAGATCTGCTGTGACACGAGAGGATGAATAATGTTTGGAGTCTCGCTCAGTGCTTTACAGCCTGTTTGTCTCGCTCTGGAAAAGCACCACGTTCCTGGCTGTGGAACGAGAATCCATTTCAGTTGGGCAGAAGAGCTGGTGAGACTTCCCAGTTCAAGGTGTCCTGCTCTGATGCCTGAGCAGGTGATCTCCATTCGCTTCCTTTGGCTCGTTTGCTCTGAGGAGCAGGAACAGCCAGCCTCAGATGTGAAAACTTTTGTGGTCTCCAGTGAAACTGAAGTGTTTCTTGAACTGAAGGTGTGCACGCTACCCCTGGTCTGGTTTTGAGGAGTTGCCTTGCACACACTGGGCGACCACCAAAAACCAGTCAGTGTTGAACAAATACCCTGCTTTTCTCAGTGACTGATTCTTCCTGCAAAATCATGAAACCTTATTTCTAAGGCTCAACAAATTCAACTGATCATCTCAACTGCAGAGAGACCTAGAAAGGAGATGAGGAAAGGAGATTCCTGCCCTCTGTGTGAAGAATCCAAGCACACAGTGGTAAATTATGCCCGTGGAGAACCATGATGAACAGGGGAGAACTGCAGGCTTGGGAATCTTCGCATGTCATCCCCTGTGTGCCTCTGCCTGGGTGCTGCTTTGGGGATCCCCTGGCTGCTGAAATGATGAAAATAAATTTGCTCTTGGCATCTCATCCCTGGTTTTGTGGTTGTCCCTGTCAGCTACTGAGAATTCATTCCAAAGAATAAT
>NW_008239051.1:192708-193373 GCF_000691975.1 Corvus brachyrhynchos | reverse complement strand
TGGGAAAAATGGGGGAAAATAGGGGAAATGGGAGAAAACGGGAGGGAAATGGGGGGAAAATGGGGGGAAAAGCAGGAAAAAAGGAGGAAAAATGAGGGGAACAGAGGAAATGGGGGGAAATGGCGGGAAATGTGGAAAACCTGGGAAAAGTGAGGAAAAATGGGGGGAAATGGGGAAAAACTGGGAAAAGTGAGGAAAACTGGGGGGAAATGGGGAAAAACAGGGGGAAATGGGGAAAAACTGGGAAAAGTGAGGAAAACTGGGGGGAAATGGGGAAAAACAGGGGGAAATGGGGAAAAACTGGGAAAAGTGAGGAAAACTGGGAGGAAATGGGGAAAAACTGGGGGGAAATGGGGAAAAACTGGGAAAAGTGAGGAAAACTGGGAGGAAATGGGGAAAAACTGGGGGGAAATGGGGAAAAACTGGGAGAAGTGAGGAACACCTGGGTGCTGCGGGATCGCTGTGGGCAGCCAGCCCCCCCCGGGTGCCCCCTGCGGTGCCATTCCCAGTGCCACATTCCCGATTTTCCCCCGTGGCAGACCGGCTGTTCTACATCTACACCTCGGGCACCACCGGCATGCCCAAGGCGGCCATCGTGGTGCACAGCAGGTGGGGGCGGGGCCGGCGTGGGCGGGGTCAGGGGGGGGGGAGGGGTTGGGCGGGGG
>NW_008239051.1:191057-191723 GCF_000691975.1 Corvus brachyrhynchos | reverse complement strand
GGGTGTGGTCAGGGTGGGGGTGGCCAGTGGTGGGTGTGGTCGGTGATGGGCGTGGTCAGAAATGGGTGTGGCCAGTGGTGGGTGTGGTCATGGGTGTGGTCAGCGGTGGGTGTGGTCATGGGTGTGGTCAGCGGTGGGTGTGGTCAGGTGTGAGCGTGGTGAGGTTGGTGTGGCCCTCACTTGCCCAGGTGTGGTTTGGGTGTGCCCAGGTGTGTCCCAGGTGTCCCCGTGTGTCCCCAGCTGCCCCCAGCTGTGCCCAGGGGTGTCCCCGGGTGTGTCCAGGTGTGTCCCCAACTCCCCCCCACATGTCCCCAGGTGTGTCCCCAGCTGTGCCCAGCTGTGCCCAGCTGTCCCCAGCCATCCCCAGGTGTGTCCCCAGCTGTGCCCAGCTGTGTGCCCAGCTGTGCCCCCCTCACCTGCCCGGCTGCCCCTCCCCCTCTCGCAGGTATTACCGCATCGCCGCCTTCGGTTACTTCGCTTTCCGCCTGCGCCCGGACGACGTCATCTACACCTGCCTGCCGCTCTACCACTCCGCAGGTGCCGCTGCCCCGCCTGCCCTGCCCTGCCTCCGCCGTCCTTCCTCTTCCTCCTCTTCCTCCTTCCTTCCTCTTCCTCCTTCCTTCCTTCCTTCCTCCTCCTCCTCCTCCTCTTCCTCCTCTTCCTCTT
>NW_008239051.1:189931-190830 GCF_000691975.1 Corvus brachyrhynchos | reverse complement strand
TCCCCTGCCCCTTCCTCCTCCTCCTCTTCCTCCTTCCTTCCTCTTCCTCCTCTTCCCCTGCCCCTTCCTCCCCTGCCTCTGCCTCCTCTTCCTCCTCCTCCTCTGCCTCTGCCTTTTCCTCCTCTTCCTCCTCTTCCTCTTCCTGCTTCCTCTGCCTCTTCCTCTGTTCCTTCCTTCTTCCTCCTCTTCCTCCTCCTCCTCCTCTTCCTCCTCTTCCTCTTCCTCCCCTGCCTCTGCCTCCTCTTCATCCCTCCCTTCCTTCTTTCTCCTCTTCCTCTTCCTCTTCCTCCTCCTCTTCCTCCTCCTCTTCCTCTTCCTCTTCCTCTTCTCCTTTCTCCTTCCTTCCTCTGCCTCCTTCCTCCTCTCCCTCTCCCTCTCCCTTTCCCTCTCCCTCCTTCCTCCTTCCTTCCTTGTCCTTCCTCCTCCTCCTCCTCTGCCTTTGCTGCCTCCTCTTCCTCCCCCCCTTCCTTCCTCTCCTTTTTCCTTCCTCCCCTTTCCTCCTCCTTCCTCCTCTTCCTCCCCTTCCTCCTCTTCCTCTTCTTCCTCTTCCTCTTCTTCCTTCTCCTTTCTCCTCTTCCTTCTCTTCTTCCTCTTCCTCCTCTTCTTTCTTCTTCCTCCCCTTCCTCCTCCTTCTCCTCTTCTTCCTCCCTTCTTCCCTTCCCCTTCCCCTTCCCCTTCCCCTTCCGTTCCTTCCCCAAATAAATCCACCCCAAGTGTCCCAAATACCCCAAATTCTTCCCAAACCCATCCCAAATTTGCGATCCCTGTTGTTTTCCAGGGAACATCGTGGGGGTGGGGCAGTGCCGGATCCACCCCAAATCCACCCCAAATCCATCCCAAACATCCCAAATCCACCCCAAATCCATCCCAAATCCACCCCAAATCCATCCCAAATCCCG
>NW_008239051.1:188395-188860 GCF_000691975.1 Corvus brachyrhynchos | reverse complement strand
ATCCACCCCAAATCCATCCCAAATCCACCCCAAATCCATCCCAAATCCACCCCAAACATCCCAAATCCATCCCAAATCCATCCCAAATCCACCCCAAACATCCCAAATCCATCCCAAATCCATCCCAAATCCACCCCAAATCCATCCCAAATCCATCCCAAACATCCCAAACCCACCCCAAACCCATCCCAAATCCCGATCCTGTTGTTTTCCATGGAACATCGTGGGCGTGGGGCAGTGCCGCATCCATCCCAAATCCATCCCAAATCCTCCCCAAATCCATCCCAAACCCACCCCAAACCCATCCCAAATCCCGATCCCGTTGTTTTCCAGGGAACATCATGGGCGTGGGGCAGTGCCTCCTGCACGGCCTCACCGTCGTCATCCGCAGGAAATTCTCCGCCTCCCGATTTTGGGACGATTGCGTCAAATATCGCTGCACGGTCAGACACTTCCCGCCCCTGC
>NW_008239051.1:183734-184677 GCF_000691975.1 Corvus brachyrhynchos | reverse complement strand
TCCCATTTTTTTGCTATTTTTTTTGCCCCAAATCCCATTTTCCTCCCCCAACTCCCATTTTTTTGCTATTTTCCCCCCCAACTCCCATTTTTTTGCTATTTTTTTTGCCCCAAATCCCATTTTCCTCTCCCAACTCCCATTTTTTTGCCGTTTTTTGCCCCAAACCCGGTGTTTTCGCCCCAAACGGGCGCAGGTGATCCAGTCCATCGGGGAGCTGTGCCGGTCCCTGCTGGCGCAGCCCGGCCGCGATCCCGTTCCCGGCCATTCCCCCTTTTCCCATCTCGCCCACCCCAAATCCCACGCTTTTCTCCCCAACCCCCCTGGTTTTGTAGTTTTCCCCCCAAATCCCATTTTCCTCCCCCAAATCCCGTTTTTTTTCTATTTTTGTTTCCCCAAATCCTATTTTTTCACCCCAAATCCCCCAAATCCCTTTTTTTTGCTATTTTTTCCCTCCAAATCCCGTTTTTTTGCTATTTTCCTCCCCAGATCCCATTTTTTTGCATTTTTCCCCCCAAATCCCATTTTTTTGCTATTTGTTCCCCCAAATCCCATTTTTCCCAAAAATCCCATTTTCTTGCCCCAAATCCCATTTTTTTGCTATTTTCCCCCCCAAATCCCATTTTTTTGCTATTTTTTCTCCCCAAATCCCATTTTCCTCCCCCAAATCCCATTTTTTTTCTATTTTTGTTTCCCCAAATCCCATTTTTTCCTCTTTTTTCGCCCCAAATCCCATTTTCCTCCCCCAAATCCCATTGTTTTTGCTATTTTCCCCCCCAAATCCCATTTTTTTTGCTATTTTCCCCCCCAAATCCCATTTTTTTGCTATTTTTTCCCTCCAAATCCCGTTTTTTTGCTATTTTCCTCCCAAAATCCCATTTTTTTGCTATTTTTTCTCCCCAAATCCCATTTTCCCCCCCAAATCCCATTTTTTTGCTATTTTTTC
>NW_008239051.1:180119-182417 GCF_000691975.1 Corvus brachyrhynchos | reverse complement strand
GCGGAGGCGCGGCCCCGCGTGCGCCTGGCCATGGGCAACGGGCTCCGGCCACAGCTCTGGCCCGAATTCCGGCGGCGCTTCCGGCTGCGCCAGATCGGGGAATTCTACGGAGCCACCGAGTGCAACTGCAGCATCGCCAACCTGGACGGGAAGGTGCGGGGAAATGGGGGAAAATCGGGGGAAATTGGGAAAAATCGGGGGAAAAGATTGGGGAGAAATCGGGGGGAAAATCGAGAAAAAATGGGGGGGAAATTGGGAAAAATCAGGGGGAAATTGGGAATTCTACGCGCAGGAGGCGGGTAGGGAAAAATGGGGGAAAAACGGGGGAAATTGGGAAAAATCGGGGGAAAAGATTGGGGAGAAATCGGGGGGAAAATCGGGAAAAAATGGGGGGGAAATTGGGAAAAATCAGGGGGAAATTGGGAATTCTACGGAGGCACCGAGTGCAACTGCAGCATCGCCAACCTGGACGGGAAGGTGCGGGGAAATGGGGGAAAATTGGGGGAAATTGGGAAAAATCGGGGGAAAGATTGGGGAAAATCGGGGGAAAAGATGGGAAAAAATTGGGGAAAAATGGGGAGAAATTGGGGAAAAATCAGGGTGAAAAATGGGGGAAAATTGGGAAAAAATCGGGGGAAAATCTGGGGGGAATCAGGGGAAAATTGGAGAAAAATTGGGGAAAAATTGGGGAAGAATCAGGGAAAAGTGGGGAATTCTACGGAGGCAACGAGTGCAACTGCAGCATCGGCAACCTGGGCGGGAAGGTGCGGGAAAAATGAGGGGAAAATGGGGAAAAATTGGGAAAAATGGGGGAAAAAAATAGGGAAAAATCGGGGGAAAAACTGGGAGGAATCAGGGGAAAAATCGGGGGAAAATTGGGAAAAAACTCAGGGAAAATTGGGAAAATAGGGGGAAAAATTGGGGAAAAAATGGGAAAAGTTTGGGGAAAAATCGGGAAAAACTGGGGGGAATCAGGGGAAAATTGGAGAAAAATCAGAAAAAATTGGAGAAAAATTGGGAAAATCGGGGGAAAATGGAGGAAAAATGGGAGAAAAAATCGGGGAAAAACAGGGGAAAATACTGGGAAAAGATGGGAAAAAATGGGAAAAGATGGGAAAATATGGGAAAAATGGGGAAAGGTGGGAAAAGGGGAAAAAATGGGAAAACAATGGGGAAAGATGGGAAAAAGATTGGAAAAGATTGGGAAAAAATGGGAGAAGATGGGAAAAAATTGGGGAAAAAATGGGAGAAATGGGGAAAATGGAAAGAGGTGGGAAAAGATGGGAAATAAATGCGAAAAAATTGGGAAAAGATGGGAAAAAATGGGAAAAACGGGAGAAGATGGGAAACGGGAAAAAATGGGAAACAAAAAAATGGGAAAATATGGGAAAAATTGGGGAAAGATGGGAAAAAATGGGAAAAGATTGGAAAAATTGGGAAAGGATTGGAAAAATTGGGAAAAAATGGGAAAATATGGGAAAAATTGGGGAAAGATGGGAAAAATAGGAAAACAATGGGAAAAGATGGGAAAAAATGGGAAAAATGGGAAAAAGTGGGAAAGATTGGGAAAAAAATTGGGAAAATGTTGGAAAAAATGGGAAAAGATTGGGAAAAAGCTGGGAAAAGATTGGAAAAAATGGGTAAAGATGGGAAAAAAATGGAAAAAGATGGGAAAAAATGGGAAGAAGTGGGAATAATGGGAAAAGATGGGAAAAATTGGGGAAAGATGGGAAAACAATGGGGAAAGATGGGAAAAATTGGGAAAACAATTGGGAAATACTGGAAAAAATTGGAAAAAATTGGCAAAGAAATGGGAATGGATTGGGAAGAAGTTGGGAAAAAATGGGAAAAGATGGGAAAAATGGGAAAAGATTGGCAAAAAAGTGGGAAGATTGGGAAAAAGTTGGGAAAAGATGGGGAAAATGGGAAAAGATGGGAAAAGATGGGAAAAGAATGGAAAAAGTTGGGAAAAAATGGGAAAAGATGGGAAAAGATGGGAAAAGAATGGAAAAAGTTGGGAAAAAATGGGAAAAGATGGGAAAAGATGGGAAAAGAATGGAAAAAGTTGGGAAAAAATGGGAAAAGATGGGAAAAGATGGGAAAAGAATGGAAAAAGTTGGGAAAAAATGGGAAAAGATGGGAAAAGATGGGAAAAAAATTGGCGAAAAATGGGAAAACAATGGGAAAAGATGGGAAAAGATTGGAAAAATTGGGAAAAAAAGGGAAAATATGGGAAAAATTGGGGAAAGATGGGAAAAGATGGGAAAAAATGGGAAAAGATGGGAAAAAATGGGAAAA
>NW_008239051.1:176838-179444 GCF_000691975.1 Corvus brachyrhynchos | reverse complement strand
GCTTCAACAGCCGCCTGCTGCCCAACGTTTACCCCGTGCGCCTCGTCAAGGTCCGCGAGGACTCCCTGGAGCTGCTCCGCGACTCCCGCGGCCTCTGCGTCCCCTGCGGCCCCGGTGCGCGGCCCGGCCGGAATCGCGAAGGGGAAAAGCGGGAAAGGGTTGGGGAAAGTGGGGAAAGATGGGGAAAAAATGGGGAAAAGATTGGGGAAGATGGGAAAAATGGGGAAAAAGTTGGGAAAAGATTGGGAAAAAGGGAAAAGATGGGAAAAGATGGGAAAAGATGGGGAAAGTGGGAAAGGATGGGAAAAAATGGGAAAAGATGGGGAAAGTGGGAAAGGATGGGAAAAAATGGGAAAAGATGGGAAAAGATGGGGAAAGATGGGAAAAGATGGGGAAAGATGGGAAAAGATGGGGAAAGATGGGAAAAGATGGGGAAAGATGGGAAAAGATGGGGAAAGATGGGAAAAGATGGGGAAAGATGGGAAAAGATGGGGAAAGATGGGAAAAGATGGGGAAAGATGGGAAAAGATGGGGAAAGATGGGAAAAGATGGGGAAAGATGGGAAAAGATGGGGAAAGATGGGAAAAGATGGGGAAAGATGGGAAAAGATGGGGAAAGATGGGAAAAGATGGGGAAAGATGGGAAAAGATGGGGAAAGATGGGAAAAGATGGGGAAAGATGGGAAAAGATGGGGAAAGATGGGAAAAGATGGGGAAAGATGGGAAAAGATGGGGAAAGATGGGAAAAGATGGGGAAAGATGGGAAAAGATGGGGAAAGATGGGAAAAGATGGGGAAAGATGGGAAAAGATGGGGAAAGATGGGAAAAGATGGGGAAAGATGGGAAAAGATGGGGAAAGATGGGAAAAGATGGGGAAAGATGGGAAAAGATGGGGAAAGATGGGAAAAGATGGGGAAAGATGGGAAAAGATGGGGAAAGATGGGAAAAGATGGGGAAAGATGGGAAAAGATGGGGAAAGATGGGAAAAGATGGGGAAAGATGGGAAAAGATGGGGAAAGATGGGAAAAGATGGGGAAAGATGGGAAAAGATGGGGAAAGATGGGAAAAGATGGGGAAAGATGGGAAAAGATGGGGAAAGATGGGAAAAGATGGGGAAAGATGGGAAAAGATGGGGAAAGATGGGAAAAGATGGGGAAAGATGGGAAAAGATGGGGAAAGATGGGAAAAGATGGGGAAAGATGGGAAAAGATGGGGAAAGATGGGAAAAGATGGGGAAAGATGGGAAAAGATGGGGAAAGATGGGAAAAGATGGGGAAAGATGGGAAAAGATGGGGAAAGATGGGAAAAGATGGGGAAAGATGGGAAAAGATGGGGAAAGATGGGAAAAGATGGGGAAAGATGGGAAAAGATGGGGAAAGATGGGAAAAGATGGGGAAAGATGGGAAAAGATGGGGAAAGATGGGAAAAGATGGGGAAAGATGGGAAAAGATGGGGAAAGATGGGAAAAGATGGGGAAAGATGGGAAAAGATGGGGAAAGATGGGAAAAGATGGGGAAAGATGGGAAAAGATGGGGAAAGATGGGAAAAGATGGGGAAAGATGGGAAAAGATGGGGAAAGATGGGAAAAGATGGGGAAAGATGGGAAAAGATGGGGAAAGATGGGAAAAGATGGGGAAAGATGGGAAAAGATGGGGAAAGTGGGAAAGGATGGGAAAAAATGGGAAAAGATTGGGAAAAAGGGAAAAGATGGGAAAACAATGGGAAAAGATGGGAAAAAGATGGGAAAGGTGGGAAAAAGGTGGGAAAAGATGGGAAAAGATGGGGAAAAATGGGGAAAGATTGGGAAATGATTGGGAAAAATTGGGAAACGATTGGGAAAAATTGGGAAAAGATGGGAAAAATATTGGAAAAGACAGGAAAAAATTGAGAAAAGATGGGAAAAGATGGGAAATGATGGGGAATATTGGGAAAAGATTGGGAAAAATGGGAAAAGATGGGAAAGAATGGGAAAAGATGGGAAAAATATTGGAAAAGATTGGGAAAAAATTGGGAAAAGATGGAAAAATGGGAAAAGATGGGGAAAGATGGGGAGAGATTGGGAAAGATGGGAAATGATTGGGAAAAATGGGAAAAGATGGGGAAAGATGGGGAGAGATTGGGAAAGATGGGAAAAGAATGGAAAAATGGGAAAAAATTGGGAAAAGTGGGGAAAGATGGGAAAAGATTGGGAGAAGATAGGAAAAAATGGGAAAAGATGGGGAAAGATGGGAAAAGATTGGAAAAGATCGGGAAAAATGGGAAAAGATTGGGAAAAGATGGGGAAAAATCAGGGGAAAAATGGAGGAAAATGGGGGAAAAATTGGGAAAAATCAGGGGAAAAATGGGGGAAAAAATAGGAAAAGATGGAAAGAAAATGGGAAAAGGTGGGAAAAAATTGGGCAAAGGATTGGGAAAAATCGGGAAAATGGGGGGAAAAATGGGAAAAGGGAAAAAAATGGGAAAAAAATGGGAAAAGGTGGGAAAAAAAGGGAATATGGGGCACATTCTGGGCATTTTGGGATCGCTTCCCGCTTTTTGGGGCAAATTCCGGGGATTTTGGGGAAATTCCGGGGATTTTGGGGAAATTCCGGGGATTTTGGGGGAATT
>NW_008239051.1:175818-176652 GCF_000691975.1 Corvus brachyrhynchos | reverse complement strand
GATTTTGGGGAAATTCTGTGGATTTTGGGGGCAAGTTCCGGGGATTTTGGGGAAATTCCGGGGATTTTGGGGGCAAATTCAGGGGATTCGGGGAAAATTCCCGGGGATTTCGGGGGCAAATTCAGGGGATTTTGGGGCAAATTCCGGGGATTTGGGGGGAAATTCCCAGGATTTTGGGATCAATTGCTGCTGTCTGGGGCAAGTTCCAGGGATTTTGGGGGAAATTCCGGGGATTTTGGGAACACTTCCCTCTGCTTGGGGCTGATTCTGGGGATTTTGGGATCTCATTCCCTCCCCAGTCCCAAGGATTCCTGATCCCATTCCCAGTTCCCCGTGGACTCCAGATCCCATTCCCAGTTCCCCATGGAATTCCTGATCCCATTCCCAGTTCTCCATGGATTTTGGGATCCCATTCCCAGTTCCCCATGGAATTCCGGGATCCCATTCCCACTTTCCCATGGAATTCCAGGATCCCATTCCCAGTTCCCCATGGACTCCAGATCCCATTCCCGCTTTCCCTATGGAATTCCGGCTCCTTTCCGCAGGGGAGCTGAGGCTGCTCGTGGGATTCCCGGATCCCATTCCCAGTTTCCCACGGATTCCAGATCCCATTCCCGCTTCCCCATGGAATTCTGGGATCCCATTCCCAGTTCCCCATGGACTCCAGATCCCATTCCCACTTTCCCATGGAATTCTAGGATCCCATTCCCGCTTTCCCATGGACTTCAGATCCCATTCCCAGTTCCCCATGGACTCCAGATCCCATTCCCACTTTCCCATGGAATTCGGGATCCCATTCCCAGTTCCCCATGGATTCCCGATCCCATTCCCAGT
>NW_008239051.1:175099-175376 GCF_000691975.1 Corvus brachyrhynchos | reverse complement strand
GGCCCCAAATCCCAGGAATCCCAGCCCCAAATGCCAGGAATTCTGGCCCCAGTCCCGATGGGAATTCCGGCCCCAAATCCCAGGAATTCCAGCCCCAAATCCCAGGAATTCCGGCCCAATCCCACTGGGAATTCCGGCCCAATCCCAGCGGGAATTCCCCAGGCCCCGAGGGACCAGGCCTACCTGTCAGGTATTCCCAATGGGAATTCCAGCCCAATCCCAATGGGAATTCTGGCCCCAAATCCCACCGGGAATTCTGACCCCAGTCCCAGCAGGA
>NW_008239051.1:174172-175033 GCF_000691975.1 Corvus brachyrhynchos | reverse complement strand
GCAGGAATTCCGACCCCAGCCCCTCTGGGAATTCCTGCCCTAATCCCACTGGGAATTCCCACCCCAGTCCCAGGAATTCCACCCCAATCCCAACGGGAATTCTGGCCCCAGTCCCACTGGGAATTCCACCCCCATCCCACCAGGAATTCCCACCCTGATCCCAGGATTTCCAGCCCTAATCCCGCCGGGAATTCCACCCCAATCCCAGGAATTCCACCCCAGTTCCTGGGAATTCCACCCCAAGCCCACCAGGAATTCCGACCCCAAATCCCAGGAATTCTGAACCCAATCCCACCGGGAATTCCGGCCCCAATCCCACCGGGATTTCACCTGGCCTAGCTGTCAGGTATTCCCAGGAATTCCCACCCCAATCCCCCCGGGAATTCCCACCCAAATCCTGGGATTTGCCCGTTGGGACACCCCAAAAATCTTGGGAATCAATGAGGTTTTCCTGGAGCGTCCCAGAAAATCCCGCGGTGGATTTTGGTGCATTTCCCCCATTCCCAAATCAGATTTTCCAGGATTTTCCCCCATTCCCGGTTCAAATTTTCCAGGATTTCCCCCTTTCCCAAATCAGATTTTCTAGGATTTTTCCCCCATTCCCAGGCGACATTTTCCCAGGATTTCCCCCATTCCCAAATCAGATTTTCCGGGATTTTTCCCCACTCCCAGTTCAGATTTTTCCAGGATTTTTCCCCATTCCCAAATCAGATTTTCCAGGATTTTCCCCATTCCCAGGTGAGATTTTTCCGGGATTTTTTCCCCATTCCCAGGGGACATTTTTGGGGCTGTTTTTCCCCATTCTCAGGTGAGATTTTCCCAGGATTTCCCCCTTTCCCAAATCAGATTTTCCAGGATTTT
>NW_008239051.1:171279-172828 GCF_000691975.1 Corvus brachyrhynchos | reverse complement strand
AAAAATTGGGATAATGGGGTCAAAAAGGGACGTTGGGAATGGTTCAAATCCAGGTAAAATGGCCCCAAAAATTGGGATAATGGGGTCAAAAACGGGGCAAATCCAGGTCCTAAAAATTGGGATAATGGGGTCAAAAAGGGACGTTGGGAATGGTTCAAATCCAGGTAAAATGGCCCCAAAAATTGGGATAATGGGGTCCAAAAGGGGCGTTGGGAATGGTTCAAATGCAGGTCAAATGGCCCCAAAAATTGGGATAATGGGGTGAAAAATGGGGAAAATGCAGCCCCAAAAATCGGGATAATGGAGTCAAAATGGGGCAAATCCAGGTCCTAAAAATTGGGATAATGGGGTCAAAAAGGGACATTTTTGGGAATGGCTCAAATCCAGGTAAAATGGCCCCAAAAATTGGGATAATGGGGTCAGGAGTGGGAAAAATCCAGGCCCGAAAAATGGGGATAATGGGGTCAAAAATGGGACAAATCCAGCCCTAAAAATCGGGATAATGGGGTCAAAAAGGGATGTTTTTGGGAATGGCTCAAATCCAGGTGAAATGGCCCCAAAAATTGGGGATAATGGGGTGAAAAAAGGATGTCGAGAATGGGACAAATCCAGGTAAAATGGCCCTAAAAATTGGGATAATGGGGTCAAAAAGGGACATTGGGGATGGCTCAAATGCAGGTAAAATGGCCCCAAAAATGGGGATAATGGGGTCAAAAAGGGACATTTTTGGGAATGGCTCAAATCCAGGTAAAATGGCCCCAAAAATCGGGATAATGGGGTGAAAAATGGGGAAAATCCAGGTCCTAAAACTCGGGATAGTGGGGTCAAAAAGGGACGTTGGGAATGGGAGAAATGCAGGTAAAATGGCCCCAAAAATTGGGAAAAAGGGGTCAAAAGTGGGGCAAATCCAGGTCCCAAAAATTCGGGATAATGAGGTAAAAAATGGGATAAATCCAGCCCTAAAACTCGGGATAATGGGGTCAAAAAGGGACATTTTTGGGAATGGCTCAAATCCAGGTAAAATGGCCCCAAAACCTCGGGATAATGGGATTGGGAGTGGGACTGGATTCAGGAAACCCCAAAATTCCCATTTTTCACCCCAAATTCCCAGGCGTGGAGGGCAGGGTGGGCACAGCGGCCATCGCTGACCCCATTCCCAGCTGGACCCCGCAGGGCTGAACTGGGAATGGGGTCGGGAATGGATTGGATTTAACACCCAAAATTCCCATTTTTCACCCAAAATTCCCATTTGTGATCCCAAAATTCCCATTTTTCACCCCAAATCCCCAGGCGTGGAGGGCAGGGTGGGCACGGCGGCCATCGCTGACCCCATTCCCAGCTGGACCTCGCGGGGCTGAACTGGGAATGGGGTCGGGAATGGGATTGGATTAACACCCAAAATTCCCATTTTTCACCCAAAATTCCCATTTGTGATCCCAAAATTCCCATTTTTCACCCCAAATCCCCAGGCGTGGAGGGCAGGGTGGGCACGGCGGCCATCGCTGACCCCATTCCCAGCTGGACCTCGCGGGGCCGTACCGGGAACGGG
>NW_008239051.1:168590-168971 GCF_000691975.1 Corvus brachyrhynchos | reverse complement strand
GTGGGGCCTAAAAGGGTGGATCACAAGGGGGTGTGGCCTAAAGGGTGTGGTAGGAAGGGGGTGGGGCCTAAAAGGGTGGGGTCTAAGAGGGTGTGGCCTAGAGGGGTGTGGCTTAAATGGGTGTGGCCTAAAGGGGTGAAGCCCAAGGGGGTGGGGCCTAAAGGGGTGTGACCTAAGGGAGTGTGGTTTAAATGGGCGTGGCCTAAAATGGTGATGTGCAAGGGGGTGTGGCTTAAATGGGTGGGGCCTAAGCGGGTGGAGCACAAGGGGGTGGGGCCTAAAGGGGTGGGGTCTAAGAGGGTGTGGCTTCAATGGGTGGGGCTAACAGGGTAGTGGTTTAAATGGGTGGGCCCTAAAAGGGTGGAGCACAAGGGGGGGGGG
>NW_008239051.1:165915-167200 GCF_000691975.1 Corvus brachyrhynchos | reverse complement strand
TCGACCCCCAGCGCGGCCGCTACGTCCCCCTGGACGCCGGCGCCTACGCCCGGATCTGCGCCGGCAACTCGGGCTTCTGAGCCCCCCAAATCCCGCTGGGATCCCCGAAAATCCCGCTGGAAAACCTCCCTGGGATCCCCCAAATCCCGAAAATCCCGCTGGGATCCCTGAAAATCCCGCTGGAAAACCTCCCTGGGATCCCCCAAATCCCGAAAATCCCGCTGGGATCCCCGAAAATCCCGCTGGAAAATCCTGCTGGGATCCCCCCGATCACAAAAAATCCCCCTGGAAAACCTCCCTGGGATCCCCGAAATCCCGCTGGGATCCCCCAAATTCCTCTTGGATCGGGGGCTGCACGCCCGGATCTGCGCCGGCAACTCGGGGTTCTGAGCCCCAAATCCCACAGGGATCCCCAAAAATCCCGAAAATCCCGCTGGGATCCCCCCATCCTGAAAATCCCGCTGGAAAATCCCCCTGGAATCCCCCAAATCCTGAAAATCCCGCTGGGATCCCCCCATCCTGAAAATCCCGCTGGAAAATCCCCCTGGAATCCCCCAAATCCTGAAAATCCCGCTGGGATCCCCAAAAATCCTGCTGGAAAACCTCCCTGGGATCCCTAAAATCCCGCTGGGAATCCCCAAATTCCTCCTGGATCGGGCGGTGCACGCCCGGATCTGCGCCGGCAACTCGGGGTTCTGAGCCCCCCAAATCCCGCTGGGATCCCCAAAAATCCCGAAAATCCCGCTGGAAAACCTCCCTGGGATCCCCCAAATCCCAAAAATCCCGCTGGAAAATCCCCCTGGGATCCCCAAAATCCCGCTGGGATCCCCAAAATCCCGAAAATCCCCCTGGGATCCCCAAAATCCCCCTGGGATCCCTAAAATTCCCCTGGGATCCCCAAAATCCCAAAAATCCCGCTGGGATCCCCAAAAATGCTGCTGAGATGCCAAAAATCGGTTTGGGATCCCAAAAATCCCCCTGGAATCCCAAAAAACCCCCCCAAAGTCTTCTGGAAAACCTCCCTGGGATCCCCAAAACCCCCAAAATCCCGCTGGGAAATCCCTCTGGATCTCCTGGAAAATGCAGAGTTCCAGGGAAACCAGGGGGATTTCCTGGGAAAAAATGGGATTTCCTGGAAAAAAAATGGGATTTCCTGGGAAAAAAAAAGGGATTTCTTGGGAAAAATGGGATTTCCTGGAAAAAAAAAAAGGGATTTCCTGGGAAAAAAACGGGATTTCCTGGGAAAAACTGGGAGATTTCCATGGAAAGCAGCGGGATTCGCAGG
>NW_008239051.1:164968-165694 GCF_000691975.1 Corvus brachyrhynchos | reverse complement strand
AATTTTGGGGAAATGTTGGGAATTTGAGGAAAGCAGCGGGAATTTTCCTGGAAAGCGGCAGGAATTTTCCTGGGAAACAGTGGGAATTTTCCTGGAAAACTGCAGCATTTTGAGGAAAATG
Organism: Corvus brachyrhynchos; assembly: GCF_000691975.1. NCBI lineage: Eukaryota > Metazoa > Chordata > Aves > Passeriformes > Corvidae > Corvus > Corvus brachyrhynchos. Next base: position 165,573 of record NW_008239051.1, on the reverse strand, counting down.
TTGGGAATTTTTCTGGAAAGCGGCGGGAATTTGAGGAAAAATGGTGGGAATTTGAGGAAAATGGCGGGAATTTGAGGGAAAACGGCCGTAATTTTACTGGAAAATGGCAGGAATTTGAGGAAAATGTTGGGAATTTGAGGAAAATGGAGGGAATTTGAGGGAAATGGAGGGAATTTGAGGGAAAACGGCGGGAATTTGAGGAAAAATGGCGGGAATTTGAGGAAAAAGGCGGGAATTTGAGGGAAATGGCAGGAATTTTCCTGGAAAACAGTGGGAATTTTCCTGGAAAGTGGCGGGGTTTTGAGGAAAACAGGAATTTGAGGAAAATGGCGAGAATGTGAGGAAACCGGTTGGAATGTTCCTGGAAAACAGCGGGAATTTTCCTGGAAAGCAGCGGCGTTCCCAAGGATCCAGGAGGAGCCCAAGGATCCAGGAGATTCCCAAGGATCCCAGAGATTCCCAAGGATCCTGGAGATTCCGAAGGATCCCGGAGATTCCCAAGGATCCAGGAGGAGCCCGGCGCCTTTCCCAGGAGCCGCTCGCACTTTGCAGGAGGATTTGGGATGGATTTTTTGGAGGGAAAGCAGCGGAATCCCGAGGGACAC
>NW_008239051.1:160490-162071 GCF_000691975.1 Corvus brachyrhynchos | reverse complement strand
GGCTGGGAGGGACTGGGAGGGGATTGGGGGTACTGGGAGGGACTGGGAGGGACTGGGACTGACTGGTGTGAACTGATCTGTACTGGTCTGTACCAGTCCATACCAGTTCATACTGGTCTATACTGGTCCATACTGGTCTGTACTGCTCCATACTGGTCCATACTGGTCTGTACTGATCCGTACCAGTCTGTACTGATCCATACTGGTTTATACTGGTCCGTACTGGTCCATACTGGTCCGTACTGATCTGTACTGGTCCGTACTGGTTCATACTGGTTTATACTGGTCCATACTGTTCTATACCGGTCCGTACTGCTCCATTCTGGTCCATACTGTTCTATACCGGTCCATACTGGTCTGTACTGATCCGTACCAGTCTGTACAGGTCCATACTGGTTTATACCGGTCTGTACTGGTCCATACTGGTTTATACTGGTCCATACTGCTCCGTACTGCTCTGTATCGGTCCGTACTGATCCATACCAGTCTGTACTGATCCATACTGGTTTATACTGGTCCATACTGGTTTATACTGGTCCATACTGCTCCGTACTGGTCCGTACTGATCTGTACCAGTCTGTACTGGTCCCTACCGGTACATACTGGTTTATACTGGTCTCTCCTGTCCATACTGGTCTGTCCTGGTCCATACTGGTCCGTACTGGTCCATACTGATCCGTACTGGTCCGTACTGATCCATACCGGTCTGTACTGGTCCATACTGGTTTATACTGGTCCATACTGCTCCGTACTGGTCCGTACTGCTCTGTATCGGTCCGTACTGATCCATACCAGTCTGTACTGATCCATACTGGTTTATACTGGTCCATACTGGTCTGTCCTGGTCCATACTGGTCCGTACTGGTCCGTACTGATCCGTACCAGTCTGTACTGGTCCATACTGGTTTATACCGGTCCATACTGCTCCGTACTGATCCGTACCAGTCTGTACTGGTCCATACTGGTTTATACTGGTCCATACTGGTCCGTACTGGTGCCTCCCGCCCCGCAGGCGTTCCCGGGCGAGGCGGTGCCGCAGTTCGAGCTGCTGCTGCTGGGGGTGGGGCCGGACGGGCACACCTGCTCGCTGTTCCCGGGCCACGCCCTGCTGCAGGTGAGCGGCGAATTTCGGCTCTGCTGGGGCTTCCCGGGCCCCAAAATCCCCCAAATTCACCCCAAAAGTCACCCCGAAATTACCCCCAAATTCACCCCAAATTCACCCCTAATTCACCCCAAATTCACCGCAAAAGTCCCCTAAAATCACCCCAAAATCCACCCCACATTCACCACAAAATCCACCCATAATTCACCCCAAAATTCCCCAAAATCCAGCCCTAATTCACCCCAAATTCATCACAAAATCCACCCCAAATCCACCCCAAAATTCCCCCAAATTACCCCAAAATCCACCCAAAATCCACCCGAAAATTCCCCTAAAATCACCCCAAAATCCACCCCAAAATCACCTCCAAATCACCCCAAAATCCACCCAAAATCCACCCCAAAATCACCCCAAAATTCCCCTAAAATCACCCCAAAATCCACCCCAAAATCACCTCCAAATCACCCCAAAATCCACCC
>NW_008239051.1:159043-159668 GCF_000691975.1 Corvus brachyrhynchos | reverse complement strand
CCCCCCATCTTCCCCCGTTTTCCTCCCTTTTTTCCCCATTTTCTCCCCATTTTCTCCCCATTTTCCCCCATTTTCCCCCCATTTTCCCCCGTTTTCCTCCCTTTTTTCCCCATTTTTCCCCATTTTTCCCCATTTCCCCCCTCCAATCCCCATTCCCAGGAGGAGCAGGGACAGCGACACCTCCCCCGTCGCTTCCTCCTTTCCCCATCCCAAAATCCCCCAAAATTCCCCCAAAATCCCCCAAAATCCCTCAAATTTTCCCCAAATCCCCCCCCAATCCCCCCTTTCCTGCCTCGTTTCCAGCTGGGTTTTCCCGCCCTTTTCCCGAGGTTTTATCCCCATTTTATCCATCTTTTCCTCAACTTTTTCTCCTTTTCCATCAGTTTTTGGGAATTTTTTGGCCACAAAAATCGGGAATTGGGCTCAGCTCATTCCCAGCTTTTTCCCATTTTCCCGCCTCTTTTTTCCCATTTTCCTGCCTGCTTTTCCTCCCTTTTTCCTCTTTCCCCGATTTCCCCCCCCGTTTTTCCCTCCTTTCCCCTCGTTTTTCCCGATTTCCCCATTTCTCCCCATTTTTCGCTCCTTTTCCCCATGTTTTCCCAATTTTCCCCGTTTTCCTCATTTC
>NW_008239051.1:156083-158691 GCF_000691975.1 Corvus brachyrhynchos | reverse complement strand
CCCCCCGGCCCCCCCCCCTGCCACTGCTCACCCCCATTTTTCCCCAATTTCCCCATTTTTCCCCAATTTCCCCATTTTTCCCCATTTTTCCCAATTTTCCCAATTTCCCCGTTTTTCCCCATTTTTCCCAATTTCCCCTGTTTTTCCCCATTTTCCCCATTTTTCCCAATTTCCCCATTTTTCCCATTTTTCCCATTTTCCCAATTTCCCCATTCTTCCCAATTTTCCCAATTTCCCCGTTTTTCCTCATTTCTCCCATTTTCCCCCAATTTCCTCACTTTTCCCATTTTTCCCAATTTCTCCCTTTTTTCCCATTTTCCCCAATTCCCCCATTTTTCCAATTTTTCCCAATTTCCTCGTTTTCCCCATTTTCCCAATTTCCCCATTTTTCCCAATTTCCCCCATTTTTCCCATTTTTCCCATTTCCCCAGGAGCAGCATTCCCTGGTGGCAGCCCTGCAGGCCTCCCCGAAGCCGCCGCGGGCGCGGGTGACGCTGACGCTGCCGCTGCTCACCCCCATTTTTCCCAATTTCCCCTGTTTTTCCCCATTTATCCCCTTTTTCCCAATTTCCCCATTTTTCCCATTTTCCCCATTTCCCCAGGAGCAGCATTCCCTGGTGGCAGCCCTGCAGGCCTCCCCGAAGCCGCCGCGGGCGCGGGTGACGCTGACGCTGCCGCTGCTCACCCCCATTTTTCCCAATTTCCCCTGTTTTTCCCCATTTATCCCCTTTTTCCCAATTTCCCCATTTTTCCCATTTTCCCCATTTCCCCAGGAGCAGCATTCCCTGGTGGCAGCCCTGCAGGCCTCCCCGAAGCCGCCGCGGGCGCGGGTGACGCTGACGCTGCCGCTGCTCACCCCCATTTTTCCCAATTTCCCCTGTTTTTCCCCATTTATCCCCTTTTTCCCAATTTCCCCATTTTTCCCATTTTCCCCATTTCCCCAGGAGCAGCATTCCCTGGTGGCAGCCCTGCAGGCCTCCCCGAAGCCGCCGCGGGCGCGGGTGACGCTGACGCTGCCGCTGCTCACCCCCATTTTTCCCAATTTCCCCTGTTTTTCCCCATTTATCCCCTTTTTCCCAATTTCCCCATTTTTCCCATTTTCCCCATTTCCCCAGGAGCAGCATTCCCTGGTGGCAGCCCTGCAGGCCTCCCCGAAGCCGCCGCGGGCGCGGGTGACGCTGACGCTGCCGCTGCTCACCCCCATTTTTCCCAATTTCCCCTGTTTTTCCCCATTTATCCCCTTTTTCCCAATTTCCCCATTTTTCCCATTTTCCCCATTTCCCCAGGAGCAGCATTCCCTGGTGGCAGCCCTGCAGGCCTCCCCGAAGCCGCCGCGGGCGCGGGTGACGCTGACGCTGCCGCTGCTCACCCCCATTTTTCCCAATTTCCCCTGTTTTTCCCCATTTATCCCCTTTTTCCCAATTTCCCCATTTTTCCCATTTTCCCCATTTCCCCAGGAGCAGCATTCCCTGGTGGCAGCCCTGCAGGCCTCCCCGAAGCCGCCGCGGGCGCGGGTGACGCTGACGCTGCCGCTGCTCACCCCCATTTTTCCCAATTTCCCCTGTTTTTCCCCATTTATCCCCTTTTTCCCAATTTCCCCATTTTTCCCATTTTCCCCATTTCCCCAGGAGCAGCATTCCCTGGTGGCAGCCCTGCAGGCCTCCCCGAAGCCGCCGCGGGCGCGGGTGACGCTGACGCTGCCGCTGCTCACCCCCATTTTTCCCAATTTCCCCTGTTTTTCCCCATTTATCCCCTTTTTCCCAATTTCCCCATTTTTCCCATTTTCCCCATTTCCCCAGGAGCAGCATTCCCTGGTGGCAGCCCTGCAGGCCTCCCCGAAGCCGCCGCGGGCGCGGGTGACGCTGACGCTGCCGCTGCTCACCCCCATTTTTCCCAATTTCCCCTGTTTTTCCCCATTTATCCCCTTTTTCCCAATTTCCCCATTTTTCCCATTTTCCCCATTTCCCCAGGAGCAGCATTCCCTGGTGGCAGCCCTGCAGGCCTCCCCGAAGCCGCCGCGGGCGCGGGTGACGCTGACGCTGCCGCTGCTCACCCCCATTTTTCCCAATTTCCCCTGTTTTTCCCCATTTATCCCCTTTTTCCCAATTTCCCCATTTTTCCCATTTTCCCCATTTCCCCAGGAGCAGCATTCCCTGGTGGCAGCCCTGCAGGCCTCCCCGAAGCCGCCGCGGGCGCGGGTGACGCTGACGCTGCCGCTGCTCACCCCCATTTTTCCCAATTTCCCCTGTTTTTCCCCATTTATCCCCTTTTTCCCAATTTCCCCATTTTTCCCATTTTCCCCATTTCCCCAGGAGCAGCATTCCCTGGTGGCAGCCCTGCAGGCCTCCCCGAAGCCGCCGCGGGCGCGGGTGACGCTGACGCTGCCGCTGCTCACCCCCATTTTTCCCAATTTCCCCTGTTTTTCCCCATTTATCCCCTTTTTCCCAATTTCCCCATTTTTCCCATTTTCCCCATTTCCCCAGGAGCAGCATTCCCTGGTGGCAGCCCTGCAGGACTCCCCGAAGCCGCCGCGGGCGCGGGTGACGCTGATCACCCCCCTTTTTCCCCAATTTCCCCCTTTTTCCCCCATTTCCCCCTTTTTCCCCCT
>NW_008239051.1:150493-154804 GCF_000691975.1 Corvus brachyrhynchos | reverse complement strand
GGTGGCTCCTGGACGAGGAGGCGGCGAAGGAGCTGCGGATTCCTGTGGAAAGATGGCCCGGGAGCTGAGGGATTCCAGGAAAAATGGTCTGGGAATCCAGGAATTCCGGGAAAAATGGTCTGGGAATCCAGGGATTCCATGGGGAAATGGTCTGGGAATCCTGGAATTCCAGGGGAAAGTGGTCTGGGAATCCAGGGATTCCAGGGGAAAATGGCTCGGGAGCTGAGGGATTCCAGGGGAAAATGGTCTGGGAATCCAGGAATTCCATGGGGAAATGGTCTGGGAATCCAGGGATTCCATGGGAAAATGGTCTGGGAATCCAGGAATTCCAGGGGAAAATGGCTCGGGAGCTGAGGGATTCCATGGGAAAATGGTCTGGGAATCCAGGAATTCTGGGAAAATGCCCTGGGAATCCAGGGATTCCATGGGAGAATGGTCTGGGAATCCAGGAATTCCAGGGGAAAATGGCTCAGGAGTTGAAGGATTCCAGGGGAAAATGGTCTGGGAATCCAGGAATTCTGGGAAAATGCCCTGGGAATCCAGGAATTCCGGGAAAAATGATCTGGGAGTTGAAGGATTCCATGGGAAGATCACATTCCTGGGGTGTGGGACCCTCTGGGAAACGGTTTGGGGTTTTAGAGCCGGGAATTCCGGGGGAAAAGCATTCCAATATTTGGGAATTCCGGGGGAAAACAGCCCGGGAATCCAGGGATTCCATGGGAAAGTGGCCCGGGAGCTGAGGGATTCCGGGAAAAATGATCTGGGAATCCAGGAATTCCCATTCCTGGGGTGTGGGACCCTCTGGGAAACAGTTTGGGGTTTTAGAGCCGGGAATTCCCGGGACAAACATTCCAATATTTGGGAATTCCGGGGGAAAACGGCCCGGGAACTGAGGAATTCCATGGAGAACCAGCCCGGGAGCTGGGAATTCCCATGGAAAAACATTCCAGGAGCTGGGAATTCCCAGGGAAAAGGTCCCGGGAGTTGGGAATTCCTGCGGGATTTGGGGGCTCATTTTTGGGGAGTTTTGGGCTCTTTTTCTTGGAATTTTTGGACTTTTTTTCCTGGGATTTTGGGACCATTTTTCCTGGAATTTTTGGAATTTTTTCCTTGGAATTTTCTGACTTTTTTCCCTGGAATTTGTGGACTTTTTTCCCTGGGATTTTCGGACTTTTTTCTTGGAATTTTTGGACTTTTTTTTCTGGGATTTTTGGACTTTTTTCCTTGGAATTTTGGGACTTCTTTCCCTTGGAATTTTCGGACTTTTCCTTGGAATTTTGGGACGTTTTTTCCTGGAATTTTTTGACTTTTTTACTTGGAATTTTGGGACTTTTTTTCCTGGGATTTTTGATTGGATTTTTTGGGATTTTTGGACTCTTTTATTTTTTTGGGATCAGAGCGGGGCTTTGGCTGAGCTGGGAATTGCCGGGAAATCCTTGGAATTCCGGGAAATCATGGAAATAAAAAAAAATCCTGGAATCGTTTTAGGGCCAGGAATTCCAGCGTGGACTGGGATGAACTGGGAGGGACTGGGATGGACTGGGAGGGACTGGGAGGAGCTGGGAGGGGGTGGAAAGGAGGGAAAAGGGGCTGGAAAAAGCGGATTTGGGTCCATAGGGAAGCGGGAATTGGGATCGTTTTCCCTCTTTATCCATGGGAAAATCGGGAATTGGGACTGGGATGAACTGGGATGGACTGGGATGAACTGGGATGGACTGGGAGGGGCTGCAAAGGAGGGAGAAGGGGCTGCCAGCGCGGGTTTTGCTCCAGCCGGGAATTCCAGCCTTTATTCCCTTTTATTCCCATTTATTCCCTTTTATTCCCAAAACATCCCCCTTCACTCCCTTTTAGTCCCTTTTATTCCCATTTATTCCCTTTAATTTCCATTTATTCCCATTTATTCCCTTTAATTCCCCTTTTATTCCCATTTATTCCCTTTTATTCCCATTTATTCCCCCTTTTATTCCCCTTTATTCCCATTTATTCCCATTTATTTCCTTTAATTCCCCTTTTATTCCCATTTATTCCCCTTTATTCCCATTTATTTCCTTTAATTCCCCTTTTATTCCCTTTTATTCCCATTTATTCCCCCTTTTATTCCCATTTATTCCCTTTATTCCCATTTATTTCCTTTAATTCCCCTTTAATTCTCATTTATTTCCTTTAATTCCCTTTTATTCCCAAAACATCCCCCTTCATTCCCTTTTATTCCCTTTTATTCTCATTTATTCCCTTTTATTCTCATTTATTCCCCCTTTTATTCCCATTTATTCCCATTTATTTCCTTTAATTCCCCTTTATTCCCATTTATTCCCATTTATTTCCTTTAATTCCCCTTTTATTCCTCTTTATATTCCCATTTATTTCCTTTAATTCCCCGTTTTTTCCCTTTTATTCCCGTTTATTCCCATTTATTCCCAAAACATTCCCATTTATTCCTCTGTAATTCCCCTTTATTCCGCTTTATTCCCATTTATTCTTATTTATTCTCTTTAATTCCCATTTATTCCCTTTGATTTCTCTTTATTCCCATTTATTCCCAAAACCTTCCCCTTTATTCCCATTTATTCCCATTTATTCCTCTTTATTCCCATTTATTCCTATTTATTCCTTTTTATTTCCCTTTATTCCCTTTTATTCCCATTTATTCCCAAAACATTCCCATTTATTCCCCTTTATTCCCATTTATTCCTTTTATTCCCTTTAATTCCCCTTTATTCCCTTTAATTCCCATTTTCCCCATTTATTTCCTTTAATTCTCTTTTATTCGCTTTAATTCCCGTTTCTTCCCATTTTTTTATTTTATTCCCTTTAATTCCCGTTTATTCCCATTTCTCTCCTTTAATTCCCATTTATTCTCTTTAATTCTCATTTATTCCCTTTTATTTCTCTTTATTCCCGTTTATTCCCATTTATTCTCCTTTATTCCCTTTAATTCCCATTTATTCTCATTTATTCCTCTCTTTTCCCATTTATTCCCATTTATTCCCCTTTATTCCCTTTAATTCCCATTTATTCTCATTTATTTCTCTTTTTTCCCATTTATTTGCATATATTCCCATTTATTTTCTTTAATTCCCATTTATTCCCATTTAATCCCATTTATTCCCATTCATTCCCATCTGATCCCACTTATTCCCATTCATTCCCCATTTATTCCCCCTTTTATTCCCATTTTCCCCCTTTTTCCCTCTTTCCCCCCCTTTCCCTCTGTTTTCCTCCCTTTTTTCCCTTTTTCCCTCTTTTTCCTGCCTTTTTCCCCTGCTCTTCCCTCCTTTCCCCCCCCTTTATTCCCATTTATTTCCATTTATTCCCATTTTTACCTTTTATTCCCATTTCTTTCCCCTTTATTCCCCATTTCCCCTCTTTTTCCCCCTTTTTCTCTCATTTTCCCTCTTTTTTTCCCTCTTTTTTCCCCTTTTCCCCCTTTTGCCCCCATTTTCCTCCTCTTTTTCCCCCTTTCATTCCCATTTATTCTCCTTTATTCCCATTTATTCTCCTTTATTCCCATTTATTTCCCTTTATTCCCATTTCCCCCCCTTTCCCCCCCATTTTTCTCACCTCCCCCTGGAGCTCCAGTACCGAATTCCAAAGTTTTTGTGGGAATAGAAAGAAAAAGCTGTCCCCAAGTCAGAATATTCCCGTTTTCCTCCCGTTTTTCCCAAATTTTTCCCCATTTTTCTCTCTTTTTTCTCATCTTTCCCCGCTCCAGCACCAAATCCCGAAATTTTTTGGGGGGGAATAAAGGGCAAAACCAGTCCCCAAATCAGAATATTCCCATTTCTTTCTCCTTATTCCCATTTTTTCTCTTTATTCCCATTTTTTTCCTTTATTTCCTTCTGGAATTTTGGGGCTAAAACAGCTGAAAAGCGGGAAAATTCGGAGTTAAAACCCCTTGAAAACGGAAATTCGGGATTAAAAAACCCTTGGAAAGGGGAAGTTTTGAAGGGGAAATTGCTCGGAGGCGGAATTTGGGGTAAAAACCGTTGAAAAATGGGAAAATTCGGGGTTAAAAATCCTCGGAAAAGGAAATTTTCAGGGGGAATTCTCTGAGGGGCGGAGGGGGCGTGGCCACAAGGGGGCGTGATCACAGCAATGCCCATATATGGGTGCGCGGTGTGGGCGTGGCCTAGCGCTAGCACCGCCCATCCATGGCTCTAGTGGGCGAGGCTACGCGCCATGCCTATATATGGATGTTATGGGCGTGGTCACAGCGCGGATTGACCAATCAGCGCGCGTGTGGGCGTGGCCAAGGCGAGGCCCCCTGAGGGAGAAGGGCGGGGCCTGCTGTGAGGGGCGCCCAAGATGGCG
>NW_008239051.1:145329-145856 GCF_000691975.1 Corvus brachyrhynchos | reverse complement strand
TGCCCAGGGGTGTCCCAGGGTGACCCAGGGGTGTCCCAGGGGTGTCCCAGGGGTGTCCCAGGTGTGTCCCAGGGGTGTCCCAGGGGTGTCCCAGGGTGACCCAGGGGTATCCCAGGGGTGACCCGGGGTGTCCCAGGGGTGTCCCAGGCCTGACGCAGGGTGACCCAGCATGTCCCAAGGGTGGCACAGGGGTTACACAGGTGGCACAGGGTATCCCAGGGTGACCCAGGGTGACCCAGGGGTGTCCCAAGGGTGTCCCAGGGGTATCCCAGGGGTATCCCAGGGGTATCCCAGGGTGACCAAGGGGTGTCCCAGGGGTGTCCCAGGGTGACCCAGGGGTGTCCCAGGGGTGTCCCAGGGGTGTCCCAGGCCTGACCCAGGGTGACCCAGGATGTCCCAAGGGTGACACAGGGGTTACACAGGTGGCACAGGGTATCCCAGGGTGACCCAGGGTGACCCAGGGGTGTCCCAGGGGTGTCCCAGGGTGACCCAGGTGTATCCCAGGGGTGTCCCAGGGGTGTCCCAGG
>NW_008239051.1:144519-145183 GCF_000691975.1 Corvus brachyrhynchos | reverse complement strand
CCCAGGTGACGCAGGGTGTCCCAGGGTGTCCCAGGGGTATCCCAGGGGTGTCCCAGGGGTGTCCCAGGGATGTCCGAGGGGTTTCCCAGGGGTGACCCTGAGGTGTGTCTGTCGGCAGTTCCTGGACGCTGACAACGTCCTGGTGAACCCGGACACGCTGGCCGTGCTGGTGGCCGAGAACAGAACCGTGGTGGCCCCGATGCTCGACTCGCGCGCAGCCTACTCCAACTTCTGGTGCGGCATCACCCCCCAGGTGAGGGCGTGGCACCCCCGGGGGCGGGCCATTCCCACATTCCCAATGGCCATTCCCACATTCCTGGTGCCATTCCCACATTCCTGGTGCCATTCCCACATTCCCAGGGCTGTTCCCAATGGCCATTCCCACATTCCCAATGGCCATTCCCGCATTCCTGGTGCCATTCCCACATTCCCAATGGCCATTCCCACATTCCCGATGGCCATTCTCACATTCCTGGTGCCATTCCCACATTCCCGGTGCCATTCCCACATTCCCAGGGCTATTCCCAATGGCCATTCCCACATTCTCCATGGCCATTCCCACATTCCCAATGGCCATTCTCACATTCCCAATGGCCATTCCCACATTCCCAGTGCCATTCCCACATTCCCAGGGCTATTCCCAGTGGCCATTCCTGCATTCCCG
>NW_008239051.1:141929-144200 GCF_000691975.1 Corvus brachyrhynchos | reverse complement strand
GGCGCCTTCGACGACATCATCGTCTTTGCTGCCGCCTGCCGGGAGGCCGGTGAGGGATTCGGAATGGGATTGGGGTTGGGATTGGGGTTCGGATGGGATTGGGTTGGGGTTGGGATTGGGATGACATCGTTGTGTTTGTTGCCACCTGCCGGGAGGCCGGTGAGGGATTCGGGATGGGATTGGGGTTGGGATTGGGATGGGATTGGGATTGGGGTTGGTTTGAGTTGGGTTGGATGGGTTGGGATGGGTTGAGTTGGGTTGGATGGGATGGGTTGGGATGGATGCGTTGGGTTGGGTTGGAATGAGTTGATGGATGTGTTGGATTGAGTTGGGTTGGATGGGTTGAGTTGGGTTGGGATGGGATGAGTTGGGTTGGGATGGGATGAGTTGGGTTGGGATGGATGAGTTGGGTTGGCATGGATGAGTTAGGTTGGATGGGATGGGATAAGTTGGGTTGGCCCAGTGCCATTCCATTGGGTTGGATGGGATGGATTGGGTTGGATGGGATGGGATGAGTTGGAATGAGTTGGATGGATTGGTTGGATTGAGTTGGGTTGGATGGGTTGAGTTGGGATGGGTTGAGTTGGGTTGGATGGGATGAGTTGGGTTGGGATGGGATGGGTTGAGTTGGGATGGGTTGAGTTGGGTTGGATGGGATGGGGTGAGTTGGGTTGGATAGGATGGGTTGGGATGGATGCGTTGGGTTGGGTTGGAATGAGTTGAGTTGGATGGATTGGTTGGATTGAGTTGGGTTGGATGAGTTGGGTTGGGATGGGATGGATGAGTTGGGTTGGATGGGATGGGTTGGGTTGGGGTGGGTTGAGTTGGGTTGGATGGGATGGGATGGGCTGCATGGGTTGAGTTGGAACGAGTTGGGATGAGTTCAGTTGGGTTGGAATGAGTTGGGTTGGGATGAGTGAGGTTGGGATGAGTTGGGATGGGTTAGAATGGGTTGGGATGAGTTGGGTTGGGGTGGGGTGTGTTTTGGATTGGATTGGATTGGATTGGGTTGGGTTGGATTGGATTGGATTGGATTGGATTGGATTGGATTGGATTGGATTGGATTGGATTGGGTTGGGTTGGATTGGATTGGATTGGGTTGGATTGGGTTGGGGTTGGTTGAGTTGGGTTGGGTTGGGTTGGGTTTGGTTGCTCTTCCATCATCGTCTCCGCCGCTCCTTGTTAGGCCACGGGGGAGGGGCGGGATTGGGATGGGATTGGGATGGGATTTGGGATTGGCTTTGGGTGATCCCAATTTAGAAGTGACCCCCCAGTCTTGATCTCGCTCCCAATCCCATTCCCGACTCCATTCCCAACATTCCCGACCCCATTCCCAGTCCAGTTATCCCTGACCCCATTCCCGACCCCATTCCCAATCCAGTTATGCCTGACCCCATTCCCGACGTTCCCGATGCCATTCCAGGGGTGCTGATGTTCGTCAGTAACTGGGACCAGTTCAGCTTCCTGCCGGTGCCGCTCCCATCCCTGATCCCGTTATCCCAGATCCCCTTCCCGACCCCATTCCCGACCCCATTCCCGACCCCATTCCCGACATTCCCGATGCCATTCCAGGGGTGCTGATGTTCGTCAGTAACTGGGACCAGTTCAGCTTCCTGCCGGTGCCGCTCCCATCCCTGATCCCGTTATCCCAGATCCCCTTCCCGACCCCATTCCCGACCCCATTCCCGACCCCATTCCCGACATTCCCGACCCCATTCCCGACGTTCCCGATGCCATTCCAGGGGTGCAGATGTTCGTCACTAACCGGGAGCAGTTCGGCTTCCTGCCGGTGCCGCTGCGCTCCCAGAGCTCCCTGCGGGACGAGGCCGAGAACTTCCTGCACGTCCAGCTGGAGATCATGGGTGAGATCCCACGGGATCCCGAGGGATCCCGGAGCATCCGTGGCCTCAGGGCCATCCCGAGGGATCGGCGGCCTCGGGATCCTGTGGGGGAAATGGATCCCAAAGGATCCCAAGGGATCCCAAGGGATCCAGGGCCTCAGGATGAGCCCTGAGGGTCCGGAGCTGATCCCTGGTGGGATTTGGGGCTCATTCCTGTGGGATTTGGGGCTCGTTCCCATGCGATCAGGGCTGATTCCTTTGGGATCTGGGGCTGATCCCTGTGGGATCTGGGGTTGATCCTGTTGGGATTTGGGGTTGATCCCATTGGGATCTGGGGCTGATCCCTGTGGGATTTGGGGCTCATTCCTTTGGGATCTGGGGCTGATCCCTGTGGGATCTGGGGCTCATTCCTTTGGGATCTGGGGCTGAT
>NW_008239051.1:134219-141694 GCF_000691975.1 Corvus brachyrhynchos | reverse complement strand
TGGGGCTCATTCCCATGGGATCTGGGGTTGATCCCGTTGGGATTTGGGGCTGATCCCTGTGGGATCTGGGGCTGATTCCTTTGGGATTTGGGGCTCATTCCTTTGGGATCTGGGGCTGATCCCTGTGGGATCAGGGGCTCATTCCTTTGGGATCTGGGGCTCATTCCCATGGGATCTGGGGGTCATTCCTTTGGGATCTGGGGTTGATTCCCGTGGGATCTGGGGCTCATTCCCGTGGGATTTGGGGCTGATTCCTTTGGGATTTGGGGTTAATTCCTTTGGGATCTGGGGCTGATTCCAATGGGATTTGGGGTTCATTTCTTTGGGATTTGGGGTTCATTCCTTTGGGCTTTGGGGCTGATTGCCGTTGGGATCTGGGCCTGATTCCTTTGGGATCTGGGGTTCATTCCTGTGGGATTTGGGGCTGATTCCTTTGGGATCTGGGGCTGATCCCTGTGGGGTTTGGGGCTTATTCCCGTGGGATTTGGGGCTGATTCCAATGGGATTTGGGGCTCATTCCTCGGGGTATTCGGGGCTGATTCCATTGGGATCAGGAGCCCCAAATCCCTGTGGGATCAGGGGCTCAGGATTTGGGGCTCATTCCTGTGGGATCAGGGGCTCAGTTCTTTGGGATCTGGGGCTGATCCCTGTGGGATTTGGGGCTTATTCCCATGGGATCTGGTGCTCATTCCCGTGGGATCAGGGGCTCATTCCCGTGGGATCAGGGGCTGATTCCTTTGGGATCTGGTGCTCATTCCCATGGGATCTGGTGCTCATTCCCGTGGGATCAGGGGCTCATTCCCGTGGGATCAGGGGCTGATTCCTTTGGGATCAGGGGCTCATTCCTTTGGGATCTGGTGCTCATTCCTTTGGGATCAGGGGCTGATTCCTTTGGGATCTGGTGCTCATTCCCGTGGGATCAGGGGCTCATTCCCATGGGATTCTCCCATTCCCGCAGTGAAGCTCCCTCCGGCCGAGCCCTCCCCCCACGTATGGGTCCCTCCCAAGGTCCTGGACAAGCTGGGATTTGATGAGGTGAATCCCTCGGAATTCCCGGGATCCCCTTCCCCCTCAGGATTTGGGGCGGTTTCCCACCTTTTCCTCAGCATTTCACGGGATTTTTTTTATTCCCTGCTGGATTTTGGGTTGGTTTCTCCCCGTTTCCCACTGGATTTGGGGTGGATTTCCCCCTTTTTCCTTGGATTTTTGGCAGATTTGCCCCAGATTTCCCCATTTCCCCCTGGATTTTGGGCAGCTTTCCCTATTTTCTTTGGGATTTTCCCATTTCCTCCTGCATTTTGGGGCAGATTTCCCTGTTTTTCCCCTGGATTTTGGGATGAATTTCCCCCTGGATTTTGAGCAGCTTTCCCTATTTCCTTCTGGATTTCCCCATTTCCTCCTGCATTTTGGGGCAGATTTCCCGTTTTTCCCTGGATTTCGGGATGAATTTCCCCATTTTCTCCTGGATTTTGGGGCAGATTTCCTGTTTTCCCCTGGATTTTGGGATAAATTTCCCCATTCCCCCTGGATTTTGGGCAGCTTTCCCCCACATTTCCCCATTTCCCCCTGCATTTGGGGTGAATTTCCCCCCGATTTCTCTCAGATTTCCCCTTCTCCCCCCGGATTTTGGGCCGAATCCCCCATTTTCCATGGATATTCCCATCCCAGGTCTTCCTGATCAACCTCCGGCGCCGCTCCGACCGCCGGGCGCGGATGCTCCGGACGCTGCAGGAACTGGGAATCTCCCCCAAACTGGTGGAGGCCGTGGACGGCCGGTGAGCCCCGGGAGGGGGGTGGGGAGGCTGGGAATGCCCGGGAATTTTGGGAATTCCGCCGGAATTCCGCTCTGGAACGTTCCGCAGGGCCCTGAACAGCAGCCAGGTGGAGGCGCTGGGGGTCCGGATGCTGCCGGGATATCGGGATCCCTTCCACGGGAGACCCCTGACCCGAGGGGAGGTCGGCTGCCCGGCATTCCCGGGCTGTCTCTGGGTCTCATCCTCAATCCCAGTGACCCCAAACATTCCCAGTGACCCCAAACATTCCCAGGCCCGTCCCAAATCCCATTCCCACCGCGGATCCCGGCGATTCCCATCCCAAACCCTCGTGGTTCCCATCCCAAACCCTCATGATCCCCGGCATTCCCGGGCTGTCTCTGGGTCTCATCCTCAATCCCAGTGACCCCAAACATTCCCAGTGACCCCAAACATTCCCAGGCCCGTCCCAAATCCCATTCCCACCGCGGATCCCGGCGATTCCCATCCCAAACCCTCGTGGTTCCCATCCCAAACCCTCATGATCCCCGGCATTCCCGGGCTGTCTCTGGGTCTCATCCTCAATCCCAGTGACCCCAAACATTCCCAGTGACCCCAAACATTCCCAGGCCCGTCCCAAATCCCATTCCCACCGCGGATCCCGGCGATTCCCATCCCAAACCCTCGTGGTTCCCATCCCAAACCCTCATGATCCCCGGCATTCCCGGGCTGTCTCTGGGTCTCATCCTCAATCCCAGTGACCCCAAACATTCCCAGTGACCCCAAACATTCCCAGGCCCGTCCCAAATCCCATTCCCACCGCGGATCCCGGCGATTCCCATCCCAAACCCTCGTGGTTCCCATCCCAAACCCTCATGATCCCC
This sequence comes from Corvus brachyrhynchos, assembly GCF_000691975.1. NCBI lineage: Eukaryota > Metazoa > Chordata > Aves > Passeriformes > Corvidae > Corvus > Corvus brachyrhynchos. The sequence continues at coordinate 139,059 of NW_008239051.1, read as the reverse complement.
GGCATTCCCGGGCTGTCTCTGGGTCTCATCCTCAATCCCAGTGACCCCAAACATTCCCAGTGACCCCAAACATTCCCAGGCCCGTCCCAAATCCCATTCCCACCGCGGATCCCGGCGATTCCCATCCCAAACCCTCGTGGTTCCCATCCCAAACCCTCATGATCCCCGGCATTCCCGGGCTGTCTCTGGGTCTCATCCTCAATCCCAGTGACCCCAAACATTCCCAGTGACCCCAAACATTCCCAGGCCCGTCCCAAATCCCATTCCCACCGCGGATCCCGGCGATTCCCATCCCAAACCCTCGTGGTTCCCATCCCAAACCCTCATGATCCCCGGCATTCCCGGGCTGTCTCTGGGTCTCATCCTCAATCCCAGTGACCCCAAACATTCCCAGTGACCCCAAACATTCCCAGGCCCGTCCCAAATCCCATTCCCACCGCGGATCCCGGCGATTCCCATCCCAAACCCTCGTGGTTCCCATCCCAAACCCTCATGATCCCCGGCATTCCCGGGCTGTCTCTGGGTCTCATCCTCAATCCCAGTGACCCCAAACATTCCCAGTGACCCCAAACATTCCCAGGCCCGTCCCAAATCCCATTCCCACCGCGGATCCCGGCGATTCCCATCCCAAACCCTCGTGGTTCCCATCCCAAACCCTCATGATCCCCGGCATTCCCGGGCTGTCTCTGGGTCTCATCCTCAATCCCAGTGACCCCAAACATTCCCAGTGACCCCAAACATTCCCAGGCCCGTCCCAAATCCCATTCCCACCGCGGATCCCGGCGATTCCCATCCCAAACCCTCGTGGTTCCCATCCCAAACCCTCATGATCCCCGGCATTCCCGGGCTGTCTCTGGGTCTCATCCTCAATCCCAGTGACCCCAAACATTCCCAGTGACCCCAAACATTCCCAGGCCCGTCCCAAATCCCATTCCCACCGCGGATCCCGGCGATTCCCATCCCAAACCCTCGTGGTTCCCATCCCAAACCCTCATGATCCCCGGCATTCCCGGGCTGTCTCTGGGTCTCATCCTCAATCCCAGTGACCCCAAACATTCCCAGTGACCCCAAACATTCCCAGGCCCGTCCCAAATCCCATTCCCACCGCGGATCCCGGCGATTCCCATCCCAAACCCTCGTGGTTCCCATCCCAAACCCTCATGATCCCCGGCATTCCCGGGCTGTCTCTGGGTCTCATCCTCAATCCCAGTGACCCCAAACATTCCCAGTGACCCCAAACATTCCCAGGCCCGTCCCAAATCCCATTCCCACCGCGGATCCCGGCGATTCCCATCCCAAACCCTCGTGGTTCCCATCCCAAACCCTCATGATCCCCGGCATTCCCGGGCTGTCTCTGGGTCTCATCCTCAATCCCAGTGACCCCAAACATTCCCAGTGACCCCAAACATTCCCAGGCCCGTCCCAAATCCCATTCCCACCGCGGATCCCGGCGATTCCCATCCCAAACCCTCGTGGTTCCCATCCCAAACCCTCATGATCCCCGGCATTCCCGGGCTGTCTCTGGGTCTCATCCTCAATCCCAGTGACCCCAAACATTCCCAGTGACCCCAAACATTCCCAGGCCCGTCCCAAATCCCATTCCCACCGCGGATCCCGGCGATTCCCATCCCAAACCCTCGTGGTTCCCATCCCAAACCCTCATGATCCCCGGCATTCCCGGGCTGTCTCTGGGTCTCATCCTCAATCCCAGTGACCCCAAACATTCCCAGTGACCCCAAACATTCCCAGGCCCGTCCCAAATCCCATTCCCACCGCGGATCCCGGCGATTCCCATCCCAAACCCTCGTGGTTCCCATCCCAAACCCTCATGATCCCCGGCATTCCCGGGCTGTCTCTGGGTCTCATCCTCAATCCCAGTGACCCCAAACATTCCCAGTGACCCCAAACATTCCCAGGCCCGTCCCAAATCCCATTCCCACCGCGGATCCCGGCGATTCCCATCCCAAACCCTCGTGGTTCCCATCCCAAACCCTCATGATCCCCGGCATTCCCGGGCTGTCTCTGGGTCTCATCCTCAATCCCAGTGACCCCAAACATTCCCAGTGACCCCAAACATTCCCAGGCCCGTCCCAAATCCCATTCCCACCGCGGATCCCGGCGATTCCCATCCCAAACCCTCGTGGTTCCCATCCCAAACCCTCATGATCCCCGGCATTCCCGGGCTGTCTCTGGGTCTCATCCTCAATCCCAGTGACCCCAAACATTCCCAGTGACCCCAAACATTCCCAGGCCCGTCCCAAATCCCATTCCCACCGCGGATCCCGGCGATTCCCATCCCAAACCCTCGTGGTTCCCATCCCAAACCCTCATGATCCCCGGCATTCCCGGGCTGTCTCTGGGTCTCATCCTCAATTCCGGTGACCCCAAACATTCCCAGTGACCCCAAACATTCCCGGTCCCGTCCCAAATCCCATTCCCACCGCGGATCCCGGCGATTCCCATCCCAAACCCTCGTGATTCCCATCCCAAACCTTTGTGATTCCCGGCATTCCCGGGCTGTCTCTGGGTCTCATCCTCAATCCCAGTGACCCCAAACATTCCCAGTGACCCCAAACATTCCCAGGCCCGTCCCAAATCCCATTCCCACCGCGGATCCCGGCGATTCCCATCCCAAACCCTCGTGATTCCCATCCCAAACCCTCGTGATCCCCAGCATTCCTGGGGCGTCTCTGGGTCCCATCCTGAATCCCGGTGACCCCAAACATTCCCAGTGACCCCAGACATTCCCGGGCCCATCCCAAATCCCATTCACACCGCGGATCCCGGCGATTCCCGTTGCGTATCCCAGATCTCGGAGCGGGGCCTGGCTCGCTCGCTGGTGTTCGAGGACGATCTGCGCTTTGAGGTTTTCTTCCGGCGCCGCCTGACCGAGCTCATGGAGCAGCTGGAGGAGGCCGGCATCGACTGGGACCTCATGTGAGCCTTCATCATCATCATCTTCATCTTCCTCATCCCAAAATCCACCCCAATCCCCTGGGACCTCATGTGAGCCTTCATCATCGTCCTTACCCTCGTCATCCTCATCCCAAAATCCACCCATTGATCCCAGTGACCCCAATCCCATTGATCTCATTGACCCCACTGACCTCATGTGAGCCTTCATCGTCGTCTTCATCATCCTCATCCCAAAATCCACCCCAATCCCCTGGGACCTCACGTGAGCCTTCATCATCATTTTCATTCTCATCTTCATCATCCTCATCCTCATCCCAAGACTCATCTTAGTCCTTATCCCACTGCTCCACATTCCCTGAGACCTCTTGGATCCCATTGATCCCATTGACCTCATTGGTCCCCCTGACCCCATTGATCCCACTGACCGCATTGATCCCATTGACCCCATTGATCCCACTGACCGCATTGATCCCATTGACCCCATTGATCTCACTGACCCCATGGATCCCAGTGACCCCGTAGACCTCACTTATCCCATTGACCCCCTTGATCCCACTGACCCCATTGATCCCAATGATCCCAATTACCCCATTGATCATAATGACCCCATTCATCCCAATGACCCCATAAACCCCACGGAGCCCATTGATCCCACTGACCCCAATCCAAATGATCCCGTTGATCCCATTGACCTCAATGATCCCAATGACCCCATTGATCCCAGTGATCTCAATGGTCCCAATGGACCCCAAGTATTGACCCCAGTGATCCCATTGACCCCACTGATGTTATTCCTGCCATTGATCCCATTGATGCCATTGGTCCCAATGATCTCATTGACCCCAGTGAAATTGACCGCAAATACTGAACCTATTGACCCCATTTACCCAAATGACCCTATTGACCCCATTCATCTCATTCAGGCCATTGATCCCATTGATTCCATTGGTCCCAATGATCCCACTGATCCCATTGACCCCAATCCCAATGATCCCATTGATCCCATTGGCCCCACTGATCCCATTGACCCCAATCCCATTGATCCCAGTGACCCCAATCCCAATGAACCCATTGATCCCATTGGCCCCACTGACCCCACCGACACCACTGACCCCACTGTCCCCACTGACTCCATTGATCCCATTGACCTCATTGACCACATTGATCCCCCCTGACCCCACTGACCCCACTTACCCCATTGATCCCATTGATCCCCCTGATGCTATTGATCCCATTGACCACATTGATCCCCCTGACCCCATTGACCCCATTGATCCCATTGAACCCATTGACCCCACCAACCCCATTGATGCTACTGACCCCATTGATCCCATTGATCCCCCTGATGCTATTGACCCCATTGACCTCATCGACTGCATTGATCTCCCTGACCCCATTGACCCCACTGACCCCATTGACCCCACCGACCCCACCGATCCCACTGACCCCATTGATCCCATTGACCCCATTGACCCACTGACCCTACTGACCCCACCATCCCCACTGACCCCACCATCCCTACTGACTCCTTTGATCCCACTGACCCCATTGATCCCATTGATCACCCTGATGCTATTGACCCCATTGACCCCATTGACCACATTGACCGCACCGATCCCATTGACCCCACTGATCCCATTGATCCCATTGACCACATGGATCCTAATGATCCCATTGACCCCATTGATCCCCCTGATGCCATTGACCCCATTGATCCCCCTGATGCCATAGACCCCATTGACCCTATTGATCCCATTGACCCCATTGATCCTCCTGATGCCATTGATCTCATTGACCCCATTGATCCTCCTGATGCCATTGACCCCATTGACCCCATTGATCCTCCTGATGCCATTGACCCCATTGACCCCATTGACCCCACTGACCCCGCTGACCCCGCTGACCCTGTTGCCCGCAGCTACCT
>NW_008239051.1:132813-134191 GCF_000691975.1 Corvus brachyrhynchos | reverse complement strand
GGGCTACTCCTACTGGAGCTTGGGCTACGCGCTGTCCCTGCGCGGGGCCCGCAAGCTGCTGGCGGCCGAGCCCCTGGGCAAGATGATCCCGGTGGACGAGTTCCTGCCCCTCATGTTCGACCGGCACCCCAGGTGTTTATGGGATTTCTGGGATTTCTGGGATCTCTGGGATCTGGGATAAATGGGATTTATGGGATATATGGGATATATGGGATACATGGGATACAGGGATGAATTCCTGCCCCTCGTGTTCGAGCGGCACCCCAGGTACCGGCACTGTGGGATTTGTGGGATTTCCCCCGTTTCTCCCCATTTCCCCACAGCCCCGAGCACTCCTGGCCCTTTTCCCAGACTTTTCCTGGATCTCTCACCCATTTCCCCTCATTTCCCCCCCATTTCTCCCCATTTTTCCTTGTTTTCTCCCATTTTTCCCCCGTTTTTCCCATTTTTCCCCAATTTTCACCTGTTTCTCCCCATTTTTGTTTTCTCCCATTTTTCCCCTGTTTTTTCCCATTTTTTCCCCTTTTTTCCCCATTTTTTCCCATTTTTCCCCAATTTTCACCCGTTTCTCTCCATTTTTCCTTGTTTTCTCCCATTTTTTCCCCTTTTTTTCCCATTTTCTCCCCATTTTTCCCCGTTTTCCCCATTTTTTCCCATTTTTCCCCAATTTTCACCCGTTTCTCTCCATTTTTCCTTGTTTTCTCCCATTTTTTCCCCTTTTTTTCCCATTTTCTCCCCATTTTTCCCCGTTTTCCCCATTTTTTCCCATTTTTCCCCAATTTTCACCCGTTTCTCTCCATTTTTCCTTGTTTTCTCCCATTTTTTCCCCTTTTTTTCCCATTTTCTCCCCATTTTTCCCCGTTTTCCCCATTTTTTCCCATTTTTCCCCAATTTCCCCCCGTTTGTCCCCATTTCCCCGCAGCCTCGAGCACTCCTGGCCCTTTTCCCGGACTTTTCCTGGATCTCTCACCCATTTCCCCCCATTTTCCCCCATTTTTCCCATTTTTCCTTGTTTTCTCCCATTTTCCCCCCATTTTTTCCCCTTTTTATCCCATTTTTTCCCCGTTTTCCCCATTTTTTCCCATTTTTCCCCAATTTCCCCCCGTTTGTCCCCATTTCCCCGCAGCCTCGAGCACTCCTGGCCCTTTTCCCGGACTTTTCCTGGATCTCTCACCCATTTCCCCCCATTTTCCCCCATTTTTCCCATTTTTCCTTGTTTTCTCCCGTTTTTCCCCCGTTTTTTCCCATTTTCTCCCCATTTTTCCTCATTTCCCCCCGTTTTTCCCCATTTTTTCCCATTTTCCCCAATTTTCACCCATTTCCCCCGCATTTTTCCTTGTTTTCTCCCGTTTTTTCCCCATTTTTTCCCATTTTCCCC
>NW_008239051.1:130699-131662 GCF_000691975.1 Corvus brachyrhynchos | reverse complement strand
ATCCAGGGAAAACCCCCCAAAATTCCCCAAATTTGGGGTCCCGGGGGAGGGAAGTCCCCGCTGCCCCTCCCCCCATCGATGTCACCGGACGCCACTTGGGGACATCAGAGCTCTTTATTCCCACGGGGGTGGCAGCGCCCAGAGTGTCCCCAAAGTGTCCCCAAGGGAGGTGGCAGCGCCCAAAATGTCCCCAAAGTGCCCAAAGTGTCCCCAAAGTGTCCCCAAGGGAGGTGGCAGCACCCAAAGGGTCCCCAAAGTGTCCCCAAGGGAGGTGGCAGTGCCCAGAATGTCCCCAAAGTGTCCCCAAGAGAGGTGACAGCGCCCGAAGTGTCCCCAAAGTGTCCCCAAAGTGCCCAAAGTGTCCCCAAAGTGTGCCCAAGCAGGGTGGCAGTGCCCAGAGTGTCCCCAAAGTGTCCCCTGGGGTTGGGGACAGTGCCCCAAGTGTCCCCTGGAGGGGTGACAGTCCCCTGGGGTGAAGTGACAGTCCCCAAAATGGCCCCTGCCACCCCTTGGGGCCACTCTGGTGCCACCTTGGTGCCACCTTGGTGACCCTTGGTGACACCTGGTGACCCTTGGGAATGCTCTGGTGCCACTCTGGTGACCCTTGGTGACCCTTGGTGCCACTTGATGCCACTCTGGTGCCACCTGGGGACCCTTGATGCCACTCTGGTGACCCTTGGGGACCCTTGGTGACCCTCGGGGACGCTCACACGGACACGGAGCCCTCGCGGAAGTCGCTCTGGCCCAGGAGGGCGTTGATGAGGACGGGGTGGCCTCGGTGGCACTCGGCCTGTGCCGCCCTCAGCACGGCCACACCCTGTCCCCCTGCGCTGTCCCCTGCGCTGTCCCCTGCGCTGTCCTCGGTGTCCTCGGTGTCCTCGGTGTCCCCGGCGCTGTCCAGGACGAAGCCTCGGCCCCCCAGTGCCACCGCCACCGCGCGGTAATCTGGGGACAGAGGTGGCA
>NW_008239051.1:130398-130641 GCF_000691975.1 Corvus brachyrhynchos | reverse complement strand
CGTGGGGTGAGCCGGTCGTGGCACTGTCACTGCCGGGGGTGGCATTGTCACCAAGGAGGGACAGAGGTGGCACTGTCACGCTGGGGGTGACACTGTCACTGCTCCAGGGGTGGCATTGTCACCAAGGGGGTGACAGGGGGTGGCACTGTCACTGCTGGGGGTGGCACTGTCACTGCTGGGGCTGGCATTGTCACCAGGGGGGTGACAGGGGGTGGCGCTGTCACCAGGGAGGGACAGAGGAGG
>NW_008239051.1:128545-129105 GCF_000691975.1 Corvus brachyrhynchos | reverse complement strand
GGTGGCACTGGCCCCAGGGAGGGACAGGGGTGGCACTGTCACTGCTGGGGGGCACTGTCACTGCTCCAGGGGTGGCACTGTCACCAGGGGGGTGACAGGGGGTGGCACTGTCACTGCTGGGGGTGGCATTGTCACCGGGGGGGTGACGGGGGTGGCACTGTCACTGCTGGGGTGACACGGGGACACTGGGGGTGGCCTGAGCTGGTGTCCCCTCGGTGTCCCCTCAGTATCCCCCTGCTGTCCCCAGTGTCCCCTCCCTGGTCACTCAGTGGTCAGTTGGTCACTCAGTGGCCACTCAGTGGTCACTCACCGCTGTTGGCCAGCCCGCAGCCCACGGCGCTGCCCAGCAGGGGGAGCTGCTGTCCGCAGTGACCCTACCTACGTCACTATGGGTCACTGGGGGTCAGTGGTCACTCAGTGGTCAGTTGGTCACTCAGTGCTCACTCAGTGGTCACTCAGCGGTCACTCAGTGGTCACTCACCGCTGTAGGCCAGCCCGCAGCCCACGGCGCTGCCCAGCAGGGGAAGCTGCTCGCGGCTGAGCTGGGGCCAGCCGGCGGC
>NW_008239051.1:127306-127897 GCF_000691975.1 Corvus brachyrhynchos | reverse complement strand
GACGCAGAGGGGAGAGAGGGGACAGGTGACACAGAGGGGACAGCGGTGACACAGAGGGGACAGAGGTGACACAGAGGGGACAGAGGGGACACAGAGGGGACAGAAGGGACACAGAGGGGAGAGAGGGGACAGAGGGGACAGAAGTGACAAAGCGGGGACAGAGGTGACACAGGGAACAGCAGGGGACAGAGGTGACACAGAGGGGACAGAGGTGACACAGCTGAGACAGGTGACACCCCCGGGACAGCGGGGACAGAGGTGACACAGCGGGGACAGAGGACAGGTGACACCCCCAGGGCTCCACCCAGGGACAGGGAGGGGACAGGGGACAGGTGACACCCCCAGGACAGGGACAGGTGACACTCCCAGGATAGGGACAGGGATAGGGACAGGTGACACCCTGTGGACAGGGAGGGGACAGGGGCCAGGTGACAGCGACAGCGACCTTGTGGCGCACGAAGGTGTCGAATTCCATCAGGCTGAAGCCCAGGGAGCCGTCCCCGTACAGGACCCACACCTGGGGACCGTCCCCAAATGTCACCGCTGTCCCCAGCGGGTGGCCCTGGGCACCCTCTGAACCACCCCCACCCC
>NW_008239051.1:125743-126667 GCF_000691975.1 Corvus brachyrhynchos | reverse complement strand
CGGAGCTGTCCCCAGGTGTCCCGGAGCTGTCCCGGAGCTGTCCCCGCATGTCCCGGAGCTGTCCCGGAGCTGTCCCCGCGTGTCCCCGCAGGGCTTGACCGTGTCCCCGAGCTGTCCCCGCGTGTCCCCACAGGGTTTGACCGTGTCCTGGAGCTGTCCCCGAGCTGTCCCCGCGTGTCCCCTCAATGTTTGACCGTGTCCCTCCGTGTCCCGGAGCTGTCCCCGCGTGTCCCCGAGCTGTCCCCGCGTGTCCCTGCAAGGTTTGACCGTGCCCCGGAGCTGTCCCCGCGTGTCCCCACAGGGTTTGACCGTGGGCCCGAGGTGTCCCCGTGTGTCCCCGAGCTGTCCCCGCGTGTCCCGGAGCTGTCCCCGAGCTGTCCCTGCGTGTCCCCTCAAGGTTTGACCGTGTCCCTCCGTGTCCCGGAGCTGTCCCCGCGTGTCCCCACAGGGTTTGACCGTATGCCCGAGCTGTCCCCCCCGTGTCCCCGAGCTGTCCCCGCGTGTCCCCACAGGGTTTGACCGTATGCCCGAGCTGTCCCCCCCGTGTCCCCGAGCTGTCCCCGCGTGTCCCCACAGGGTTTGACCGTATGCCCGAGCTGTCCCCCCCGTGTCCCCGAGCTGTCCCCGCGTGTCCCCACAGGGTTTGACCGTATGCCCGAGCTGTCCCCCCCGTGTCCCCGAGCTGTCCCCGCGTGTCCCCACAGGGTTTGACCGTATGCCCGAGCTGTCCCCCCCGTGTCCCCGAGCTGTCCCCGCGTGTCCCCACAGGGTTTGACCGTATGCCCGAGCTGTCCCCTCCGTGTCCCAGAGCTGTCCCCCCCGTGTCCCGGAGCTGTCCCCGAGCTGTCCCTGCGTGTCCCCTCAAGGTTTGACCGTGTCCCTCCGTGTCCCGGAGCTGTCCCCGCGCGTCCCCTCAAGGTCTGA
>NW_008239051.1:121113-122399 GCF_000691975.1 Corvus brachyrhynchos | reverse complement strand
ACTTGGCTCCATTTGGCCCCAAAACTGGCTTGGTTGGGGCGCCAAAACTGTTCTGTTGGGGCCCCAAACTGGCTCCGTTGAGGCCCCAAACTGGCTCAGTTTGACCCCAAAACCAGCTTGGCTTGACCCCAAATGTGCCTCAGCTGGGGCCCCAATCTGGCTTGGTTTGACCCTAAAAGTGGCTCAGTCGAGGTCCCCAACTGGCTCAGTTTGACCCCAAAAGTGGCTCCATCCAGATCCCAAAGCAGCCCCGTTTGGCCCCAAAAGCAGCTTGGTTGAGGCCCCAAACTGGCTCGGTTTGACCCCAAAACCAGCTCAGTTGGGAACCCCAAACCAGCTCAGTTCAATCCCAAAAATGGTGCACTTGAGACTTCAAACCGGTTCTCTTTGACCCCAAAACCAGCTCAGTTTGACCCCAAATGTGTCTCATTTGGGGCCCCAACCTGGCTCAGTCTGGCCCCAAAACCAGCTCGGTTGAGGCCCCAAATTGGCTCCGTTTGACCCCAAAACCAGCTCAATTTGACCCCAACCCCAATTCAGTCAAAGCCCCAAACTGGTTCAGTTTGACCCCAAAACCAGCTCAGTCAAGGACCCAAACTCTTGGTTTGGCCCAGCTGCGTCCGGTCGCGGTTTGACCCAAAACTGCCTCATTCTGACCCCAAACCACCTCATTCTGGCCCAAACCACCTCTTTTTGACCCCAAACCACCTCATTCTGACCCAAAACCGCCTCATTCTGACCCAAAACCACCTCATTTTGACCCCAAAGTCCCGATTTGTGTCCCCAAAGTCCCGATTTGTGTCCCCACTCTCCCCTGACCTTGCAGGGCCAGCCGCAGCTTCCAGAAGACGTCGGAATTGCGCAGCAGCTGCGTCCGGTCGCGGTTTGACCCAAAACCACCTCATTTTCACCCCAAACCGCCTCTTTTTGTCCCCAAAACCACCTCATTTTGACCCCAAACCGCCTCTTTTTGACCCCAAACCGCCTCTTTTTGACCCCGAACTGCCTCATTTGTGTCCCCACTCTCCCCGGCTTCCAGAAGACGTCAGAATTGTGCAGCAGCTGCGTCCGGTCGCAGTTTGACGCAAAACCACCTCATTTTGACCCAAAACCGCCTCTTTTTGACCCCAAACCGCCTCTTTTTGACCCCGAACTGCCTCATTTGTGTCCCCACTCTCCCCGGCTTCCAGAAGACGTCAGAATTGTGCAGCAGCTGCGTCCGGTCGCAGTTTGACGCAAAACCACCTCATTTTGACCCACAACCACGTCGTTCTGACCCCAAAGTC
>NW_008239051.1:117285-117550 GCF_000691975.1 Corvus brachyrhynchos | reverse complement strand
TCCGGGGCCAGCAGCCCCCGCGCCGCCCCGCCCAGGTAGCAGGGGACACCCAGGGACTCCAGGGCCGAGCTGGGGACAGGGGAGGGGTCAGTGGGAACGGCCTGGGGGGGCCAAACTGGCTCCGTTTGGACCCAAACGGGCTCGGTTTGGACCCAAAAATGGCTACATTTGGATCCAAAAATGGCTACATTTGGACCCAAAACCGGCTCCATCCAGATCCCAAACTGGCTCGGTTTGGACCCAAACTGGCTCGGTTTGGACCCAA
>NW_008239051.1:116850-117187 GCF_000691975.1 Corvus brachyrhynchos | reverse complement strand
CCCCAAACTGGCTCCGTTTGGCCCTAAAAGTGGCTCCATCCAGATCCCAAACTGGCTCGGTTTGGCCCCAAAAATGGCTCCATTTGGCCCCAAAATCAGCTCCATCCAGATCCCAGTCCATCCTAATCTCTCCCAGTCCCTCCCAGTCCATCCCAATCCCTCCCAGTCTATCCCAGTCCCTCCCAGTCCCTCCCAATCCCTCCCAGTCCATCCCAATCCACCCCAGTCCTTCCCAGTCCATCCCAGTCTATCCCAGTCCCTCCCAATCCCTCCCAGTCCTTCCTAGTCCCTCCCAGTCCATCCCAATCCCACCCAATCCCTCCCAGTCCATCCCACT
>NW_008239051.1:116168-116776 GCF_000691975.1 Corvus brachyrhynchos | reverse complement strand
CTGGCTCGGTTTGCCCCCAAAATCGGCTGCATCCTGATCCCAAACTGGCTCCGTTTGGACCCAAAAGTGCCTCCATCCTGATCCCAAACTGGCTCCGTTTAGCCACAAAATTGGCTCCATCCAGATCCCAAACTGACTCCGTTTGGCCCCAAAAATGGCTCCATTTGGCCCCAAAATCAGCTCCATCCAGATCCCAGTCCATCCTAATCTCTCCCAGTCCCTCCCAGTCCATCCCAATCCCTCCCAGTCTATCCCAGTCCCTCCCAGTCCCTCCTAATCTACCCCAGCCCCCCCCAGTCCATCCCAACCCCTCCCAGTCTATCCCAGTCCCTCCCAGTCCCTCCCAATCCCTCCCAGTCCATCCCAATCCACCCCAGTCCTTCCCAGTCCATCCCAGTCTATCCCAGTCCCTCCCAATCCCTCCCAGTCCTTCCTAGTCCCTCCCAGTCCATCCCAATCCCACCCAATCCCTCCCAGTCCATCCCAATCCCTCCCAGTCCTTCCCAGTCCATCCCAGTCTATCCCAGTCCCTCCCAATCCCTCCCAGTCCTTCCTAGTCCCTCCCAGTCCATCCCAATCCCACCCAATCCCTCCCAGTCCATCCCACT
>NW_008239051.1:111120-114306 GCF_000691975.1 Corvus brachyrhynchos | reverse complement strand
CCCCAAAACCCGCTTTAGACAGCCCCAATCCTGGATTAACCCCAAAGAGCCAGGATTAACCCCAAAGAGCCGGGATTAACCCCAAAACCCGCCTTAGACAGCCCCAAACCAGCCGGGATTAACCCCAAACAGCCAGGATTAATCCTAAACCAGTCAGGATTAACCCCAAACAGCCCAAATTAACCCCAAACCAGCCCGGTTTAGACAGCCCCAAAACCAGCTCATCCCAAACCCTTCAATCCCATCCCAACCCCATCCCAACCCCTTCAATCCATCCCCAAACCCCCAATCCAGCCCAAAAACCCATCCCAAAACCCCCCCAATCCATCCCAAAACCCCTCAACTGCACCCCAAAGCCATCCCAAACCCTTCAATCCCACCCCAAACCCCCGAATCCACCCCAACCCCGCCCCAAACCCCTCCAATCCATCCTAAAACCCCCACTCCATCCCAATCCATCCCAATCCCGCCCCAAACCCCTCCAATCCATCCTAAAACCCCCACTCCATCCCAATCCATCCCAATCCCGCCCCAAACCCCTCCAATCCATCCTAAAACCCCCACTCCATCCCAATCCATCCCAATCCCGCCCCAAACCCCTCCAATCCATCCTAAAACCCCCACTCCATCCCAATCCATCCCAATCCCGCCCCAAACCCCTCCAATCCATCCTAAAACCCCCACTCCATCCCAATCCATCCCAATCCCGCCCCAAACCCCTCCAATCCATCCTAAAACCCCCACTCCATCCCAATCCATCCCAATCCCGCCCCAAACCCCTCCAATCCATCCTAAAACCCCCACTCCATCCCAATCCATCCCAATCCCGCCCCAAACCCCTCCAATCCATCCCAAAACCCCTCCAATCCATCCTAAAACCCCCAATCCATCCCAATCCATCCCAAACCCATCCCAAACCCCCCCAAAACCCCACAATCCATCCCGAATCCCCCAATCCCATCCCAATCCATCCCAACCTCCCCAATCCATCCCAATCCCACCCCAAAACTCCCCCAATCCATCCCAAACCCATCCTAAAAACCCTCAGTCCATCCCAAATCCCCTCAACCCCACCCCAAAGCCCCTCAACCCATCCCAAATCCCTTCAACCCATCCCAAACCCATCCCAAAAGCCTCAATCCCATCCCAAAATCCCCAAATCCATCCAAAACCCCCCCAAAAAATCCATCCCAAACCCTTCAATCCCATCCCAACCCCACCCCAACCCCATCCCAAAACCCCCCAGTTCTTCCCAAACCCCTCAATCCCATCCCAACCCCCCCCAAAAACCCATCCCAACCCCATCCCAAACCCCAATCCTATTCCAACCCCATCCCAAACCTCAATCCCACATCCCAAACCCCAATCCCATCCCAATCCCATCCCAACCCCATCCCAAACCCCAATCCCATCCCAATCCCATCCCAACCCCATCCCAAACCCCAATCCCATCCCAATCCCATCCCAACCCCATCCCAAACCCCAATCCCATCCCAATCCCATCCCAACCCCATCCCAAACCCCAATCCCATCCCAATCCCATCCCAACCCCATCCCAAACCCCAATCCCATCCCAATCCCATCCCAACCCCATCCCAAACCCCAATCCCATCCCAATCCCATCCCAAAGCCCCCCCATCACATCCCAAATCAACCCCACCCCAAACCGCCCCCAAATCCCTCCAATCCCACCCCAAAAACGGATCCCAAATCCATCCCCAACCCCTCAACCCCATCCCAAGTCCCCCCATTTTGGGGTTTTCACCCCACTTTTGGGGTTTTCCCCCCAGTTTTGGGGTTATCGCCCCAGCTTTGGGGTTTTCCCCTCGTTTTTGGGGTTTTCCCGTTTTGGCGGTTTTCCCCCCACTTTTGGGGTTTTCCCCCCGTTTTTGGGGGTTTCACCCCTTTTATGGGGTTTTGTCCCCGTTTTTGGGGTTTTCCCCCCACTTTTGGGGTTTTCCCCCCGTTTTTGGGGGTTTCACCCCTTTTATGGGGTTTTGTCCCCGTTTTTGGGGTTTTCCCCCCACTTTTGGGGTTTTCCCCCCGTTTTTGGGGGTTTCACCCCTTTTATGGGGTTTTGTCCCCGTTTTTGGGGTTTTCCCCCCACTTTTGGGGTTTTCACCCCATTTTTTGGGGTTTTTTCCTGGCTTTAGGGTTTTCCCCCCGGTTTTCAGGTTTTCGCCCCATTTTTGGGGTTATCTCCCCGTTTTTGGGGTTCTCCCCGTTTTTGGGGTTTTCCCCATTTTTTGGGGTTGTCACCATTTTTTGGGGTTTTCCCCCCAGTTTTGGGGTTTTCCCCCCACTTTTTGGGGTTATCACCCCAGCTTTGGGGTTTTTCCCCTCGTTTTTGGGCTTTTCCCGTTTTTGGGGTTTTCCCCCCACTTTTGGGGTTTTCACCCCTTTTATGGGGTTTCCCCCCCGTTTTTGGTGTTTTCCCCCCAGTTTTGGGGTTTTCCCCCCACTTTTTGGGGTTATCACCCCAGCTTTGGGGTTTTTCCCCTCGTTTTTGGGCTTTTCCCGTTTTTGGGGTTTTCCCCCCACTTTTGGGGTTTTCACCCCTTTTATGGGGTTTCCCCCCCGTTTTTGGTGTTTTCCCCCCAGTTTTGGGGTTTTCCCCCCATTTTTGGGGTTATCACCCCGCCTTTGGAGTTTTCCTCCCGTTTTCAGAGGTTTTTCCCCGCTTTTGAGATTTTCTGCCCCTTTTTGGGGTTTTCTCCCAGCTTTGGGGATTATGAGGTTTTCGCCCTGTTTTTGGGGTTTCCCCCCTGTTTTTGGGATTTTCCCTCTGTTTTGGGGGGTTTTCGCCCCATTTTTGGGGGTTTTCCCCCCGTTTTTGCGGTTTTCACCCTGTTTTTGGGGTTTTCGCCCCATTTTTGGGGTTTTCGCCCCGTTTTGGGGTCCCGCACCTGCTCGGGGGCGGCCGTGGGGACGCGCAGGGGCAACGGGGTCGGGTCCCGCGGCTCCCAGGCCCCCGCGAAGAGATCCTGGAGGTAATTCCCGAGGTACCTGCGGGGATTTGGGGGTTTTGTGGGATTTGGGGCTTTTTGGGGTTTTTCTGGGGTTTTGGGGGGATTTTTTTGGGAGCGGGGGGAGGTTTTTGGGGGCTTTTTGGTTTTTTTTGGTGGGATTTGGGGTTTTTTGGGTTTTTCTGGGGTTTTTGAGGGGGAGGTTTTTTGGGGGATTTGG
>NW_008239051.1:107569-110826 GCF_000691975.1 Corvus brachyrhynchos | reverse complement strand
TTGGGGGATTTGTGGGGTTTTTTTCTGGGGTTTTTTTTTGGGGTGGGGTTTTTTTTGGAGGGGGTTCTTTGGGGTTTTTTTGGGGGGGTTCCTCTCACCACTGGATGAGTTTCCCCCGCAGCCCCCGCGGGGTTTTGGGGCCCCCAATCTCCTTCTGGACCACGTGGAAAGGGTAGAGGACATCGATGGGCAGCTCCACGAACACGGGGCCTACGGGGACCCCAAAATCCTTTTAGGGGGGGGGTCTGAGCCCCTCGATCCCAAAAAACCCCAAAAAACCTCCAGAAACTGGCTCCACAGCCCTCAAACAGCCCCAAAACCATCCCGGCGTCCCCAGCCCCGAAGTTCCATCCCCAGACACCCCAAAACCCCAAATCCCATCCGAAAAACCCCCCCAAATCCATGGGGGATCACCCTAAATTCCACCTGATCCCAAATTCCATCCCCAGAGACTCCAAAAAATCCCAAATCCCATCCCAAAACCCACCCAAATTCCACCTGATCCCAAACCTCCATCCCCAGACACCCCAAAATCCCAAATCCCATCCCAAAACCCCCCAAATCCATGGGGGGGTCACCCCAAATCCCACCGGGTGCCCCAAAAGTGCCTTAGGGGGGTTCCCTCCCCAAATTTCTCACTGGGGGAATTCTCGGATTCCTCCCATCCCAAACTCGTCTCCATGGGAATTTTGGGATTCCTCCCATCCCAAACTCCTCTCCATGGGAATTTTGGGATTCCTCTCCCCATCCCAAACCCCTCACAGGGAGATTTTAGGATTCTTTCCCTCCCAAATTCCCCACCCCATGGGGGCTGATTTTGGGATCCCAACCCCAAGGAAATTTTGGGATTCCAATCCCTCCCCAAATTCCCCACCCCGGGGCTGATTTTGGGATCCCCTCCCTCCCAAAACTCCTCCACATGGGAATGTTGAGATTCCTCCCATCCCAAACTCCTCGCCATGGGAATTTTGGGATTCCTCCCATCCCAAACTCCCCTCCATGGGAATTTTGGGATTCCTCTCCCCATCCCAAACCCCTCACAGGGAGATTTTGGGATTCTTTCCCTCCCAAATTCCCCACCCCATGGGGGCTGATTTTGGGATCCCAACCCCAGGGAAATTTTGGGGTTCCAACCCCCCAAACCCTATCCCGGGGCTGATTTTGGGATCCCCATTCCGGGGAATTTTGGGGGAATTCCGGGACGTCCCCGTTCCCTCACCAGGTGTCCCCTCCATGGCGGTGGCGATGGCCCCGAGCAGGGTGGGGATGGAAATTCCCCATCCAGGGGCTGATTTTGGGATCCCCTCCCTTCCCGAACTCCTCCACATGGGAATGTTGGGATTCCTCCCATCCCAAACTCCTCCCCATGGGAATTTTGGGATTCCCACACCCCAAACCCCATCCCAGGGGAATTTTGGGGGAATTCCGGGATGTCCCCGTGCCCTCATCGGGTGTCCCCTCCATGGCGGTGGCGATGACCCCGAGCAGGGAGGGGACGGAAATTCCCCATCCAGGGGCTGATTTTGGGATCCCCCCAGTTCCTCCCCATGGGAATTTTTGGGATTCCCACCCCCCAAACCCCATCCCAGGGGAATTTTGGGGGAATTCCGGGATGTCCCCGTGCCCTCATCGGGTGTCCCCTCCATGGCGGTGGCGATGACCCCGAGCAGGGAGGGGACGATGTCGCGCACGGCTCTGACCGACAGCGCGGCCTTGCAGAGCGTCCGGAACAGCGGCACCTGCGGGATGTCCTGGAGCGCGCCCCGGCCCTGGGAGACCGGGAATGGCACCGGGAGTTCGGGAATGGCATCGGGAACAACGGGAATGGCGCTGGGAATTCGGGAATGACCATTGGGAATGGCCTCGGGAATAATGGGAATGACACCGGGAATGGCCATCAGGAATAATGGGAATGGCACCAGGAATCCGGGAATGGCACTGGGAATAACAGGAATGGCATCGGGAACAATGGGAATGGCACCAGGAATGGCATTGGGAATAATGGGAACGGCATCGGGAACAACGGGAATGGCACCGGGAATTTGGGAATGGCACTGGGAATTCGGGAATGGCACCGGGAATGACATCAGGAATAACGGGAATGGCACCAGGAATTCAGGAATGGCACCGGGAATAACAGGAATGGCATCAGGAATGGCATCGGGAATAATGGGAACGGCATCAGGAACAATGGGAATGGCACTGGGAATAACGGGAATGGCATCGGGAACGGCATCGGGAAGAACAGGAATGGCACTGGGAATGGCACCGGGAGTTCGGAAAGGCACCGGGAATTACGGGAATGGCATCGGAAACAATGGGAATGGCACCGGGAATTCAGGAATGACCATTGGGAATCCAGAATGGCACCGGGAATAACGGGAATGGCACCAGGAACGGCATCAGGAGTAACGGGAATGGCATCGGAAGCAACGGGAATGGCACCGGGAATTTGGGAATGGCACTGGGAATTCGGGAATGGCCCCGGGAATGGCATCAGGAATAACGGGAATGGCACCGGGAATCCGGGAATGGCACCGGGAATTCAGGAATGACCATTGGGAATCCGGGAATGGCACCGGGAATGACCATTGGGAATGGCATCGGGAATAATGGGAATGGCACCGGGAACAAGGAATGGCATCGGGAATAAGGGGAATGGCACCAGGAATCCGGGAATGGCACTGGGAATTCAGGAATGACCATCAGGAATGGCACTGGGAACTTGGGAATGGCATCAGGAATAACGGGAATGGCATCGAAAACAACGGGAATGGCATTGGGAATTCAGGAATGGCACCGGGAATTCGGGAACGACCATTGGGAATGGCATCGGGAGTTCAGGAATGGCACCGGGAATGGCACCGAGAATTCGGGAATGACCATTGGGAATGGCATCGGGAACTTGGGAATGGCACCGGGACCAAGGAATGGCATCGGGAATAATGGGAATGGCATTGGGAATGGTATCGGGAATTCGGGAATGACATCAGGAATCCAGGAATGACATCAGGAATAATGGGAATGGCATTGGGAATGGCACTGGGAATTTGGGAATGGCCATTGGGAATTTGGGAATGGCCGTTGGGAATTTGGGAACTCCTGGGAATGCCCTCAGGAAAACGGGAATGATCTCGGGAATAACAGGAACGGTCTCAGGAATCTGGGAATGACATTGGGGATTTGGGAATGGCAGTGGGAATTCAGGAATGGCCTCGGGAATCTGGGAATTCCCACTCTGGGATCTGGGAATTCCC
>NW_008239051.1:104557-107547 GCF_000691975.1 Corvus brachyrhynchos | reverse complement strand
AGTAATGACCCTCAAGAATAACGGGAATGGTCCCTCGGGAAACTGGGAACGGCTGCAGGAAAATGGGAATTCCCTCAGGAACACCGGGAATGGTCTCGAAAAAAATGGGAATTCCCCCAGGAAAACGAGAATTCCCCCCAAAAAAACACCGGGAATGGTCTCGAAAAAAATGGGAATTTCCCCAGGAAAATTAGAATTCCCCCCAAAAACGTCAGATTTCCACCTCAACAAATTCCTTGGAATGGTCAATTCCCAGTTTTTGGTGACACCAGGACCCCAAAACCAAGGGAAAACCCCCCAAAATTGGGGTCAGGAAGGGATTTTTTGGGATGCCCCCAAACCCCCTCAAAACCCCCTCAAATCCAAAAGAATTGATGGGAATAATTTGCATAAATGAATGGATTTGAGGATGTGATGAATACGTAATTAAAATATGAGGAACAGTCACTAATTCCATGAATTCCAGGAATTTTTGGTCATTGATTTGGGGACAAATCCCCAAAAAAACGTCGGATTTTCTACCCCGGAGAACAAATTCCCATTTTTTTAGTGACACCGGGACCCAAAAATGAGAGAAAACCCCAAAAAATGAGGGAAAACCCCCCAAAAATGAGGGGAAAAAAACCCCAAAATGAAAGAAACTGCCCCAAAATTCCCTTTGGGAAGGGCTTTTTTGGGATGTTCCCACCTTTTGTAGGGTGGCAGCGGCGCCGCCCAGGAGCAGCAGGGGGGGCTCGGCCATCTGGGCGTTCTTGCCGGCCGTCACCGTGTTGGTGACGCCGGGGCCCGCGGTGACAGCGGCGACGCCGATGCGACCTGGGGGCACAGCGGGGACGGGGTGGGACAGGGGACAACGGACGGGGCCAAGGTGGCACCAAAGTGGCCCCAAGGTGGCTCCAAAATGGCACCAAGATGACACCAAAGTGGCTCCAAGGTGGGGCCAAAGTGGCACCAGGGTGGCTCTAAGGTGGCACCAAAGCCACACCAAAGTGGCTTCAAGATGGTGCTAAAATGACACCAAAGTGGTACCAAGGTGACACCAAGGTGGCACCAAGGAGGCACTAAGTTGGCACCAAAGCCGCAACAAAGTGGCACCAAGATGGCCCCAAAATGGCAACAGGGTGGCCCCAAGGTGACACCAAAGCCACAACAAAGTGGCTCCAAAATGGCACCAAGATGACATCAAAGTGGAACCAAGGTGGCTCCAAGGTGGGTCTAAGGTGGCACCAAAGTCACACCAAAGTGGCTTCAAGATGGCACCAAAATAGCTCCGAAGTAGCGCCAAGATGGCCCCAAGGTGGCTCCAAGATGACATCAAAGCGGCACCGAGGTGGCACCAAGATGACACCAAAGCGGCACCAAGGTGGCACCAAAATGGCACCGAGGTGGCCCCAAGATGGCCCCAAAATGGCACCAAGGTGACACCAAAGTGGCTCCAAGATGGGGCCAAAATGGCCCCAAGAAGACACCAAAGTGGCACCAAGGTGGCTCCAAGATGACATCAAAGCGGCACCAAGGTGGCACCAAGGTGGCCCCAAGATGACACCAAAGCGGCACCAAGGTGGCTCTAAGGTGGCATCAAAGCAGCACCAAAGTGGAACCAAGATGGCCCCAAAATGGCCCCAAAGTGGCCCCAAGGTGGCTCCAAGATGACACCAAAGCGGCACCAAAGTGGCTTCAAGACGGCACCAAAATGGCCCCAAAGTGGTACCAAGGTGGCACCAAGGTGGCACCGAAGTCACACCAAAGTGGCTTCAAGATGGCACCAAAATAGCTCCAAAGTAGTGCCAAGATGGCCCCAAGGTGGCACCAAAATGGCACCAAGGTGGCCCCAAAATGGCAACAGGGTGACACCAAAGTGGCTCCAAGATGGCGCCAAAATGGCCCCAAGAAGACACCAAAGTGGCACCAAGGTGGCTCTAAGGTGGCACCAAAGCAGCACCAAAGTGGAACCAAGATGGCCCCAAAATGGCCCCAAAGTGGCACCACGGTGGCTCCAAGGTGACACCAAAGCGGCACCAAAGTGGCTTCAAGATGGCACCAAAATGGCTCCAGAGCAGCGCCAAGATGGCCCCAAGGTGGCTCCAAGATGACACCAAAGCCACAACAAAGTGGCTTCAAGATGGCACCAAAATGGCGCCA
Organism: Corvus brachyrhynchos; assembly: GCF_000691975.1. Lineage (NCBI taxonomy): Eukaryota > Metazoa > Chordata > Aves > Passeriformes > Corvidae > Corvus > Corvus brachyrhynchos. The sequence continues at coordinate 105,405 of NW_008239051.1, read as the reverse complement.
AAGTGGCCCCAAAATGGCACCAAGGTGACACCAAAGCAGCACCAAAGTGGCTTCAAGATGGCACCAAAATGGCCCCAAAGTGGCACCAAGGTGGCTCTAAGGTGGCACCAAAGTCACACCAAAGTGGCTTCAAGATGCTGCCAAAATGGCTCCAAAGTGGCGCTAAGATGGCCCCAAGGCGGCTTCAAGATGGCCCCAAGGCGGCTTCAAGATGGCTCCAAGGTGGCTCCAAGATGACACCAAAGTGGCCCCAAGGTGGCACCAAGGTGGCACCAAGCTGGCTCCAAGATGATGCCGAAGTCACACCAAAGTGGCTCCAAGGTGGCTCCAAGATGGTGCCAAAATGGCCCCAAAGTGGCACCAAGATGACACCAAAGTGGCACCAAGATGGCTTCAAAATGGTCCCAAGATGACACCAAATTGGCACCAAGGTGGCTCCAAGATGGCACCAAAATGGCCCCAAAGTGACACCAAGATGGCTCCAAGGTGGCATCAAAATGGCTCCAAGATGACACCAAAGTGGCTCCAAGGTGGCACTGAAGTGGCACCAAAGTGGCTCCAAGGTGGCTCCAAGATGGCTCCAAGGTGGCACCAAAGTGGCTTCAAGATGGGGCCAAGATGACTCCAAGGTGGCACCAAGGATGGATGAGATCCAAGAGGGGACAAACGAGGACAAAATCCCACTCTGGACACCCCAAAACCCTCTGGAGATGTCGGCCATGGGGTCACCTCCCCGTGCCACCGCCACCCCTTGGGGACAAATGGGGACAAATGGGGACAAATACCACCCTGGACACCCCAAACTCCTTGAACCTTCTCAGGTCACGCAGGAGCCACCATGGAGGGAC
>NW_008239051.1:104103-104514 GCF_000691975.1 Corvus brachyrhynchos | reverse complement strand
CCTGGACCCCCAAAACTCCTTGAACCTTCTCAGGCCACGCAGGAGCCACCATGGTGGGACAAGGAGGGACACCCCAAAACCCTTGGAGATGGCGGCCATGGGGTCACCTCCCCGTGCCACCACCACCACCCCTTTGGGACAAACAGGGACAAATCCCACCCTGGACACCCCAAACTCCTTGAAACCTTCTCAGGTCACCCAGGAGCCACCAGGGTGGGACAACCCAAAACCCTTGGAGATGGTGGCCATGGGGTCACCTCCCCATGCCACCACCACCCCTTTGGGACAAATGGGGACAAGTCCCACCCTGGACACCCCAAACTCCTTGAACCTTCTCAGGTCACGCAGGAGCCACCATGGTGGGACAAGGAGGGAGCCACCAACACCCATGGAGATGCCGGCCGTAAGGAC
>NW_008239051.1:101052-103742 GCF_000691975.1 Corvus brachyrhynchos | reverse complement strand
GAGGGGCTGGGCCACCACCAGCAGGGCCAGGGCCACCAGCCCGGCACAGGCACAGCCAAGTCCGGCCACCAGATCCATGGGAGGGGACTGCAAAACAATGGGGCCACTATGGGAAGCCCTGGGGACACCGGGAATCCACCGGGGACATCGTGGGAACTGAATGGAGACACCAGGAACTCACTGGGGACATTGTGGGAACTGCTCAGGGACACTGGGAACCAACTGGGGACATTGTGGGAACCCCTGGGGACATCGTGGAAACCCCTGGGGACACCAGGAACCCACCAGGGACATCGTAGGAACCCCTGGGGACACCGTGGGAACACCTACGGACACCAGGAACACACCAGGGACACCGGGAATCGACCAGGGACACCGTGGGAACACCTACGGACACCAGGAACACACCAGGGACACCGGGAATCGACCAGGGACACCGTGGGAACACCTACGGACACCAGGAACACACCAGGGACACCGGGAATCGACCAGGGACACCGTGGGAACACCTACGGACACCAGGAACACACCAGGGACACCGGGAATCGACCAGGGACACCGTGGGAACACCTACGGACACCAGGAACACACCAGGGACACCGGGAATCGACCAGGGACACCGTGGGAACACCTACGGACACCAGGAACACACCAGGGACACCGGGAATCGACCAGGGACACCGTGGGAACACCTACGGACACCAGGAACACACCAGGGACACCGGGAATCGACCAGGGACACCGTGGGAACACCTACGGACACCAGGAACACACCAGGGACACCGGGAATCGACCAGGGACACCGTGGGAACACCTACGGACACCAGGAACACACCAGGGACACCGGGAATCGACCAGGGACACCGTGGGAACACCTACGGACACCAGGAACACACCAGGGACACCGGGAATCGACCAGGGACACCGTGGGAACACCTACGGACACCAGGAACACACCAGGGACACCGGGAATCGACCAGGGACACCGTGGGAACACCTGGGGACACCGTGGGAACCAAGTGGGGACGCCATGGGAACACCTACGGACTCCAGGAACCCACCAGGGACATCGTGGGAACCCCTGGGGACACCGTGGGAACCCCTGGGGACACTGGGAATCCAACGGGGACACCGTGGGAACCCACTGAGGACATTGTGGGAACCCCTGGGGACACCAGGAACCCAATGGGGACACTGGGAATCCACCAGGGACATTGTGGGAACCCCTGGGGACACCGTGGGAACCAAGTGGGGACATCGTGGGAACCCAACTGGGGACACTGTGGGAACCCACCAGGGACACTGTGGGAACCCCTGGGGGACACCGGGAAGCCACTGGGGACACCGTGGGAACCCACCAGGGACACCAGGAACCCAATGGGAACACTGGGAATCCACCAGGGACATCATGGGAACCCCTGGGGACACTGTGGGAACCCACTGGGGACACTGTGGGAACCCCTGGGGGACACCGGGAACCCAACTGGGACACTGTGGGAACCCCTGGGGACACCGTGGGAACCCCTGGGGACACCGGGTACCCACTGGGGACACCGGGAACCCCTGGGGGACATCGTGGGAACACCTGGGGACACTGTGGGAACCCCTGGGGACACCGGGAACCCAACAGGGACACCGGGAATCCACCAGGGACATCGTGGGAACCCCTGGGGACACCGGGAACCCACTGGGGACATCGTGGGAACCCAACTGGGGACACCAGGAACCCAATGGGGGGAACCCACCAGGGACATCGTGGGAACCCCTGGGGACACCGGGAACCCACTGGGGACATCGTGGGAACCCACTGGGGACACTGTGGGAACCCCTGGGGACACTGGGAATCCACCAGGGACATCATGGGAACCCACTGGGGACACCGGGAACTGCCCAGGGCCACTGTGGGAACTGACTGGGAACACTGGGAACCCATTGGGGACATCGTGGGAACCCCTGGGGACACCGGGAGTGACAGGGAATGACATGGACATTGGGGACATTGGGGACACTGGGGACACTGGAGACACTGGGGACACTGGGGACATGGAGGACACCGGGGACACTGGGGGACATGGGACAGGGAGGACATTGGGGACACTGAGGACATAGGGGACACTGGGGACAGGGGGGACACTGGGGACACTGGGGACATGGAGGACACTGGGGACATGGGACGGGGAGGACACTGGGGACACTGGGGACAGGGAGGATGAAGCCACTGGGGACACCGTGGGAACCCCTGGGGGCATCATGGGAACCCAATGGGGACACTGGGAACCCAATGGGGACATCGTGGGAACTGACTGGGGGCATCATGGGAACCCAACGGGGACACTGGGGACATGGAGGACACTGGGGACACTGGAGACACCAGGGACAGGGGGGACATTGGGGACACTGGGGACACTGGGGACAGGGGGGACACTGGGGACAGGGAGAACATTGGGGACACTGGGGACACTGGGGACACTGGTGGACACTGGGGACACTGGGGACGGGGGGACACTGGGGACAGGGAGGACATTGGGGACACTGGGGGACACTGGGGGACACTGGGCATATGGGACATTGGGGACACTGGGGACACTGGGGACACTGGGGACACTGGGCACATGGGACACTGGGGACAGTGGGGACACTGGGGGACACTGGGGGACACGGGGCACATGGGACACTGGGCACACTGGGGA
>NW_008239051.1:97077-98819 GCF_000691975.1 Corvus brachyrhynchos | reverse complement strand
GGTACACTGGTGCCACTGGTGACACTGGGGACACTGGGCACATGGGACATTGGGGACACTGGGGACACTGGGCACATGGGACATTGGGGACACTGGGGACACTGGGCACATGGGACATTGGGGACACTGGGGACACTGGGCACATGGGACATTGGGGACACTGGGGACACTGGTGACACTGGGGACACTGGGCACATGGGACACTGGGGACAGTGGGGACACTGGGGACACTGGGGGACACTGGGGACATGGAATGCCACGGAACAGCCCCAGGGCGCGGTGACGCACGGAATTTGCATTAATTAAACACGGATTAATTAAACCCAAATTGATCGAACACCGATCAATTAAAGCCAGGTCAACTGAAGCTGGATTAATTAAACCCCAATTAATTAAAGCCTGATTAATTAAACCCCGATTAACTGAGCTGTGATTGGCCGAACCCAGATTAACGGAGCCCAGTGGATTGTGCCCAGATTAATTAAACCCCAATTAATTAAACCCAGATTAATTGAACTGGGATTAATGGACCCTAGTGAACTGAACCTGATTTACCCAGATTAATTAAATTTGAATTAATTAAACCCAGATTAATTGAGCTGGAATTAAGGGACCCCAGTGAACTGAACCTGATTTACCCAGATTAATTAAATCTGGATTAATTAAACCCAGATTAATTGAACTGGGATTAATTGAGCTGGGATTACTGGACCCCAGTGAACAGAATCTGATTTACCCAGATTAATTAAACTTGGATTAGTTAAAACCGGATTAATAGAGATGGGATTAACTGAACCCAAATTAATTAAACCCAGTTCAATTAATCAGATTGGATTAATTAAACCCTGGATTAACTGAACCCAGTTTAACCAGTCCCAGTTAAACCAGTCCCAGTTCCTCCAGGTTCCCACACCCCTGCATGCCTCATTTGCATAACGACGAAGCAAATTTGCATAACTACACAGTTCATTTGCATAACCACCCAGTCCATTAGTGTAATCACCCCTAACGAAATTTCGCCCCTCCCCCAAACATTCCTGGAATTCCTTCCCTCCCTGATCCCAAATTCCTCCTTTTTGCCCCAAAACCCAGCGGGGGAAACACTGGGCCAAAAGGGCCCAAACTGGGGCAAAAATCCCCAATTTTGGGGCAGTTCTTGGGGTCTTTGTCCCCAAGGTCCCCAAGGCCACCTCTGTCCCCTGATGGTCCCCCCGTCCCCAAAGCCACCCAGACGCTCAACTGTCCCTCATGTCCCCAAGGCCACCTCTGTCCCCTGGTGGTCCCCCCTGTCCCCAAGGCCACCCAACTGTCCCTCCACCCCTGTGGTCACCTCCGTCCCCAAAGCCACCTCTGTCCTAATGGTCACTCCAGACCTCGATGATCCCCCCTGTCCCCAAGGCCACCCAGATGCTCAAGTGTCCCTCATGTCCCCAAGGCCACCTCTGTCCCCACTGTCCCCAAGGTCACCAAGGTCACCTCAACCCCCAACTGTCCCTCACGTCCCCAAGGCTACCTCTGTCCCCCGATTGTCCCCCATGTCCCCAAGGCCACCCCAACCTCCGACTGTCCCCCTGTGCCCAAGGCCACCCCTGTCCCCAAGGCCACCCACACCCCTCATTGTCCCTTCCGCCCCCAGGGCCACTCCGGTCCCCACCTCCTCCCTCCGTCCCCAAGGCCACCCCTGCCCTGATGGTCACTCCAGACCCCGACTGTCCCCTCTGGTCACCCCCAGCTGACCCCCT
>NW_008239051.1:95770-96138 GCF_000691975.1 Corvus brachyrhynchos | reverse complement strand
CTCCCATGGGGGTCCCATTTTCGGGGGTCCCATTTGGGGGGTCCCTTGTGGGTCACATTTGGGGGGTCCCATGAGGGTCCCATTTTCGGGGGTCCTATGGGGGTCCCATTCGGGGTGGTCCCATAGGGGTCACATTTGGGGGTTCCCATGGGGGTCACATTTTCGGGGATCCCATTTTGGGGTCACATTTGGGGGGTCGCATGAGGGTCCCATTTGGGGGCTCCCATGGGGGTCAAATTTGGGGGCTCCCATGGGGGTCCCATTTTCGGGGCTCCCATGGGGGTCACATTTGGGGAGCTTTTTGGGGGTCCCATTTTCGGGGGTCCCATGGGGGTCCCATTTGGGGGGTCCCATGAGGATCCCATTTT
>NW_008239051.1:92757-93735 GCF_000691975.1 Corvus brachyrhynchos | reverse complement strand
GCCACCGCCGCCGTGCTGGGGACGCTCCGGGGGCAGCCCCCGGTGAAGGTGGGCACGGGGAGGGGGGGTCGGGCCCTGTCCGGCCGGGGGTCCATCCGTCCGTCTGTCCTGGGGGCCGGGGGGCCGGGTGTCCTGGGGTCTGGTTGTCCAGGTGTGCGGTTTTCCGATTGTCCGGGTGTTTGTCCTGGTGTCCGGTTATGCTGGTGTCCAGTTATCCTGTTGTCCTGGCGTCCGGTTGTCCTGGTGTCCATCTGTCCGGCAGTCCAAATGTTCATCTGTCCACCTGCCCGAGTGTCCATCTGTCCAGATGTCCTGGTGTCTACCTGTCCAGTTGTCCAGGTATCTCTGTCCTGGTATCCATCCATCCCTCTGTCCTGGTGTCCAGTTGTCCAGGTGACTGTCCAGGTGTCCATCCAGGTGTCTGTCTGCTCGCTGTCCATCTGTCCATCACTCTGGGGGTCCACCTGTCCAGGTGTCCATCTGTCCATGCATCCCTGTGTCCATCCATCCAGGTGTCCAGTTATCAGCCTGGTTGTCCAGTTGTCCAGGTGCCCATCGGGCAGCCCAGGTGTCCTGGCTGTCCAGTTGTCCATCTGTCTGTCCACCTGGGGGTGTGTCCAGGTGTCCATCCAGGTGTTTGTCCATCTGGGTGTTGTGCTTACCCAGGGCTCTGTCCGTCTGTCCAGGTGTCCAGATGTCCATCCAGGTGTCCCTCTGTCCATTCAGGTGTCCATCTGTCCACCCGTGTGTCCATCCAGGTGTCTCTGTGTCCATTCGTGTGTCCATCTGTCCATCCGAGTGTCCATCCAGGTGTCTCTGTGTCCACTTGTGTGTCCGTTTGTCCATCCATCTGTCCGCTCGTTTGTCCATCTGTCCATCCAGGTGTCCATGTGTCCATCCCGGTGTCCCCCCCCTCCTGTCTCCGCCCCGATGACACGAATGCCACCACCCCGCCCCTCCCCCATCCCCAAATCCCCT
>NW_008239051.1:91480-92392 GCF_000691975.1 Corvus brachyrhynchos | reverse complement strand
GGCTGGAGCTCTGGGAAGTCCCCAAATCCCGGCTGGAGGCGCCGCTTCCCCTTCCGGGGGGTTGGGGACATCGGGGACACCTTGGGGACATTGGGGACCCTCCCGCTGACGTTGTCCCTGCTGTCCCCTCCCCCTCCAGGCTGCCACCGCCGCCCACGTGCTGCTCAGCGCCGGTAAGTCCCGGATGTCCCCTGATGTCCCCTCCTGTCCCTTAATGTCCGTTCCTGTCCCCTCCTGTCCATCCCTGTCCCCTGTGTCCCCTCCTGTCCCCTCCTGTCCCCTGATGTCCATTCCTGTCCCCTGTGCCCCCTCCTGTCCCCTGATGTCCATCCCTGTCCCCTGATGTCCCCTGATGTCCCTTGGTGTCCATTCCTGTCCCGTCCCCTCCTTCCTGTCCCCTGATGTCCCTTGGTGTCCATTCCTGTCCCCTCCTGTCCCCTCCTGTCCCCACCCCCATGTCACCTCCCCCCCTCCCCCGAGTCATCTCGAAATTGTCACTCGGGTTCCTCGTCCCGCCGCCCTCGCAGAGGAAGTGTCACCTCCCTCTCCGATGTCGCCTCCCCGATGTCACCTCCCTTCCCTGCGGCATCCGGGGGTGGCACAGACGGCCCCGGCGTCACGGAGTGTCCCCGAGGTGTCAGTGTCCCCACAGTGTCACGGAGTGTCCCCAGGGTGTCATGGAGTGTCCCCAGGGTGTCAGTGTCCCCACAGTGTCATGGAGTGTCCCCTGGGTGTCATGGAGTGTCCATGTCCCTGTGGTCCCCTGGGTGTCACGGAGCATCCCCGAGGTGTCAGTGTCCCCACAGTGTCATGGAGTGTCCCCGAGGTGTCAATGTCCCCAGGATGTCACGGAGTGTCCCCAGGGTGTCATGGAGCATCCTGTGTCCCTGTGGTCCCCTGGGTGTCATGGAG
>NW_008239051.1:89296-90182 GCF_000691975.1 Corvus brachyrhynchos | reverse complement strand
GTGTCCCCTGGGTGTCATGGAGTGTCCATGTCCCTGTGGTCCCCTGGGTGTCACAGAGCGTCCCCAGGGTGTCAATGTCCCCAGGATGTCACGGAGTGTCCCCAGGGTGTCAGTGTCCCCACAGTGTCATGGAGTGTCCCCAGGGTGTCAGTGTCCCCACAGTGTCACAGAGTGTCCCCGAGGTGTCAATGTCCCCAGGATGTCACGGAGTGTCCCCAGGGTGTCATGGAGCATCCTGTGTCCCTGTGGTCCCCTGGGTGTCATGGAGTGTCCCCAGGGTGTCAGTGTCCCCACAGTGCCATGCAGTGTCCCCAGGGTGTCAGTGTCCCCTGGGTGCCATGGAGTGTCCCCACAGTGTCATGGAGTGTCCATGTCCCTGTGGTCCCCTGGGTGTCACGGAGTGTCCCCTGGGTGTCAATGTCCCCAGGATGTCACGGAGTGTCCCCTGGGTGTCATGGAGCATCCTGTGTCCCTGTGATCCCCTGGGTGTCACGGAGTGTCCCCAAGGTGTCACCGACTGTCCCCTGGGTGTCACAGACCCTGTGTCCTTTTGGGTCACCTCATGTCCCCTCTCCTCTGTCCCCTCACTCACCCGCTGTCCCCTCTGTCCCCAGACTCCCCCATCTCCTCTGTCACCCGCTGTCCCCCGTGTCCCCTGACTCACCTGGTGTCCCCTCTGTCCCCAGGCTCCCTCAGTGTCCCCCGTGTCCCCAAACTCACCTGGTGTCCCCTCTGTCCCCAGGCTCGCTGTCGCTGCCATCATCCCCGGGCTGGCGCTACGAGGACGGAGTCCAGGGCGTCTTCCTGAGCGGTGACATCCGGCCGGACACCGCGGGGACGCTGCAGGTGACGTCCGGTGGCCTCTACCTCCTCTATGGCCAGCCGG
>NW_008239051.1:86789-87784 GCF_000691975.1 Corvus brachyrhynchos | reverse complement strand
GGGTGGCTGGCCTCGTGTCCTGCTGGTCACCTGCCAGGGTGGGGCTTGGGGACGTCCGAGACCCTTGAGTGTGGAGGTTTGGGGACATCAAGGGACATCGGTGACCTCCCAACCCAGAGATCTGGGGACATCAGGTGACATTGGTGACGTCCAGGGCTGGAAATTGGGCTCCCGAGGCCCCCGCGCAGAGATTTGGGGACATCCTGCCAGGGTGGGGCTTGGGGACGTCCGAGACCCTTGAGTGTGGAGGTTTGGGGACATCAAGGGACATCGGTGACCTCCCAACCCAGAGATCTGGGGACATCAGGTGACATTGGTGACGTCCAGGGCTGGAAATTGGGCTCCCGAGGCCCCCGCGCAGAGATTTGGGGACATCAAAGGACACTGGTGGCGTCCACAGCTGGAGATTTGGGTGACAAGACCCCCATGCCCACAGTTTGGGGACACCAAGGGACATCAAGTGACATCGGTGACCTCCAAACCTGGAGATCTGGGGACATCAAGGGACATCTGGGACCCCACTGTGCAGAGGCTTGGGGACATCAGAGGACATTGGTGACATCCAAAGCCAGAGATTTGGGTGACAAGAGAGATTTGGGTGACAAGACCCCTGCGCCCAGAGGTTTGGGGACATCAAAGGACATCAAGTGACATCCATGGCTGGAGATTTGGGGACATCAAAGGACATCACTGACCCCCCTGCTCGGACACTTGGGGACACCGAAGGACCTTGGGGACCCCCCTGTGGGGACATGGGGGGGGTCCAGAGCCCCCCGTTTGGTGCTTGGGGACATTTGGGGACATTCGGGGACACGGTGCTGGACACTTGGGGACATTTGGGAATCCAGTGCTGGACACTTGGGGACACTTGGGGACATCTGGGGACACTTGGGGACCCAGTGCTGGACACTTGGGGGCCTCTCAGACCTCCTTGGGGACATTGGGGACACTTTGGGGAGGTCCCCGCTGTCCCTAACCCCTCCCCCACCCACTCC
>NW_008239051.1:84515-85928 GCF_000691975.1 Corvus brachyrhynchos | reverse complement strand
TGGGGCGCGACTTTGGGGTGTTGGGATTGAGGTGTGGATTGGGGGGTGCAGGGTTTGGGGTGGGGATTTGGGGGGGGCAGCGTTTGGGGTGTTGGGGTTGGAGTGTGGATTGGGGGTGCTGTGAGGAGCTGGGATTGGGGTGTGAAGTTTGGGGTGCAGAGTTTGGGGTGTTGGGATTGGGGCACGACTTTGGGGTGCTGGAATTGGGGTGCGACTTTGGGGTGTTGGGCTTGGGGTGTAGATTTGGGGGTGCTGTGAGGAGCTGGGATTGGGGTGTTTGGTTCGGAGTAAAGAGTCTGGGGTGCTGGGATTGGGGTGCAGAGTTTGGGGTGTTGGAATTGGGGTGTGGATTTGGGGCTGCAGAGTTTGGGGTGTTGGGCTTGGGGTGTGGATTTGGGGGTGCTGGGAGGAGCTGGGATTGGGGTGTGAAGTTCTGGGTGTGGAGTTTGGGGTGTTGGGATTGGGGTGCAGAGTTTGGGGTGCTGCGCTTGGGGTATAGATTTGGGGGTGCTGGGAGGAGCTGGTATTGGGGTGTGGAGTTCGGGGTGAAGAGTTTGGGGTGCTGGGATTGGAGTGCAGAATTTGGGGTGAAGGATTTGGGGTGTGGAGTTTGGGGTGTTGGGCTTGGGGTGTGGATTTGGGGGTGCTGGGAGGAGCTGGGATTGGGGTGTTTGGTTCGGAGTAAAGAGTCTGGGGTGCTGGGATTGGGGTGCAGAGTTTGGGGTGTTGGAATTGGGGTGTGGATTTGGGGCTGCAGAGTTTGGGGTGTTGGGCTTGGGGTGTGGATTTGGGGGTGCTGGGAGGAGCTGGGATTGGGGTGTGAAGTTCTGGGTGTGGAGTTTGGAGTGTTGGGATTGGGGTGCAGAGTTTGGGGTGCTGCGCTTGGGGTATAGATTTGGGGGTGCTGGGAGGAGCTGGTATTGGGGTGTGGAGTTCGGGGTGAAGAGTTTGGGGTGCTGGGATTGGAGTGCAGAATTTGGGGTGAAGGATTTGGGGTGTGGAGTTTGGGGTGTTGGGCTTGGGGTGTAGATTTGGGGGTGCTGGGAGGAGCTGGGATTGGGATGTGGAGTTCGGGGTGAAGAGTTTGGGGTGCTGGGATTGGGGCGCGACTTTGGGGTGTTGGGATTGAGGTGTGGATTGGGGGGTGCAGGGTTTGGGGTGGGGATTTGGGGGGGGCAGCGTTTGGGGTGTTGGGGTTGGAGTGTGGATTGGGGGTGCTGTGAGGAGCTGGGATTGGGGTGTGAAGTTTGGGGTGCAGAGTTTGGGGTGTTGGGATTGGGGCACGACTTTGGGGTGCTGGAATTGGGGTGCGACTTTGGGGTGTTGGGCTTGGGGTGTAGATTTGGGGGTGCTGGGAGGAGCTGGGATTGGGGTGTGGAGTTCGGGGTGAAGAGTTTGGGGTGCTGGGATTGG
>NW_008239051.1:83875-84306 GCF_000691975.1 Corvus brachyrhynchos | reverse complement strand
GGATGTGGGGGTGCTGGGAGGAGCTGGGATTGGGGTGTTTGGTTCGGAGTAAAGAGTCTGGGGTGCTGGGATTGGGGTGCGACTTTGGGGTGTTGGAATTGGGGTGCGATTTTGGGGTGTTGGGATTGGGGTGTGGATTGGGGGGTGCAGGGTTTGGGGTGTGGATTTGGGGCTGCAGGGTTTGGGGTGTTGGGGTGTGGATTTGGGGGTGCTGGGAGGAGCTGGGATTGGGGTGTGAAGTTTGGGGTGCAGAGTTTGGGGTGCTGGGATTGGGGTGCGACTTTGGGATGTTGGGCTTGGGGTGTAGATTTGGGGGTGCTGGGAGGAGCTGGGATTGGGGTGTGAAGTTCGGGGTGAAGAGTTTGGGGTGCAAACTCTGCACCCCAGGGCGAGCCCCGGGGGTTGTGCACCCAGGGCTCTGAGGGTGGTGC
>NW_008239051.1:79159-81866 GCF_000691975.1 Corvus brachyrhynchos | reverse complement strand
GCTGTGCAACAGTCAGCATTTTGCACCCAGGGCTGTTCCGCACCAAGGGCTGTGCACCCAGGGCTGTTCTTTGAGGGTTGTGCACGGAGGGTTGTGCAGCACCGGGGGTTGTGCAGGTTGTGCATGCCAGGGTGTGCACCGAGGGCTATTCCGCACCAAGGGCTGTGCACCCAGGGCTGTTCTTTGAGGGTTGTGCACGGAGGGTTGTGCAGCACCGAGGGTTGTGCACCGCGGGCTGTGCTCACAGGGTTACGCAGCACCGAGGGTTGTGCACCGCGGGCTGTGCTCACAGGGTTACGCAGCACCGAGGGTTGTGCACCGCGGGCTGTGCTCACAGGGTTACGCAGCACCGAGGGTTGTGCACCGCGGGCTGTGCTCACAGGGTTACGCAGCACCGAGGGTTGTGCACCGCGGGCTGTGCTCACAGGGTTACGCAGCACCGAGGGTTGTGCACCGCGGGCTGTGCTCACAGGGTTACGCAGCACCGAGGGTTGTGCAGGTTATGCATGCCAGGGTGTGCACGGAGGGTTGTGCAGCACCGAGGAAATGAAGCACCGAGGGTTGTTCTCCGAGGATTGTGCGCTGAGGGATGAGGAGCACCGAGGACGTGGAGCACCACGGGTTGTGCACCCCGCGTTGTGCTCCGAGGGTTGTGCAGCACCCCTGTGGTGTCCCCCTGTCCCCTCCGGTGGCCTCAAGCCCCCTGTGGGGTCCCCATGACTCCCACAGTGTCCCCATGACCCCATCAGCCCCTGCGGAGTCCCTACATCTCCTATGGTGTCCCCATGCCCTCTATGATGTTCCCATGTCCCCTCTGGTGGCCCCATTTCCCCTCTGGTGGCCCCATGACCCTCCTGGTGTCCCCGTGACCCCATCAGCCCCTGCAGTGTCCCCATGCCCCTTATGGAGTCCCCGTGACCTCTATGATGTCACCTGTGGTGTCCCCATGCCCTCTATGATGTCCCCATGTCCCCTCTGGTGGCCCCATTTCCCCTCTGGTGGCCCCATGACCCTCATGGTGTCCCCGTGACCTCTATGATGTCACCTGTGGTGTCCCCATGCCCTCTATGATGTCCCCTTGTCCCCTCTGGTGGCCCCATTTCCCCTCTGGTGGCCCCATGACCCTCATGGTGTCCCCGTGACCTCTATGATGTCACCTGTGGTGTCCCCACGACCCCATCACCCTCTAGGGAGTTCCCACAATCCTGCTGTCCCCCAAGGTGTCCCCTTGTGTTCCCCATGATCCCTCTGGTGTCCCCATAACCCTTATGGAGACCCCACAATCCTGGTGTCTCTTATGGTGTCCCCTTGAGTCCCCCTGTCCCCCTACAGTGTCTCCATGACCCCAACACCCCAGTGGAGCCCCCAGAACCCTCTTGTCCCCTACAAAGTCCCCCTGTCCCCTACATTGTCCCCATGACCACACCAGCCCCTACGGAGTCCTGGTGGTGACACACATCCTGGTGTCCCCCACGGTGTCCCATGTCCGCTCTGGTGTCCCCATGACCCGACCAACCCCTAGGGAGTGCCCCCCCATCCCCTTGTCCCTTACAAACCCTCTATGTCCCCTATGGTGTCCCCACACCCCCTATGGTGTCCCCATGTCCCTCTATGATGTCCCTGTGGCCCTTCTGGTGTCCCCATGTTCCCTATGATGTCCGCATGGCTCCATCAACCCCTATGGAGTCCCCACCACCCTCTTGTCCCCTCCGGTGTCCCCATGTCCCTTAGTGTGTCCCCCATGACCTCTATGGAGTCCCCACCACCCTCTTCTCCCCTCTGGTGTCCCCCTGTCCCCCATGGTGTCCCCATGACCCTCCTTGGTGTCCCTGCAACCCCTCTGGTGTCCCCATGACTCCATCAACCCTATGGGGTCCCCACCACCCTCTTGCCCCCTCTGGTGTCCCCATGTCCCTTATCATGTCCCCATGACCCCTCTGGTGTCTCCGTGTCCTCTGTGGTGTCCCCACCCCCCACTGTCCACGCTGGTGTCCCCATGACCCAGCTGATGTCCCCACCACCTTCTTCTCTCCTCTGGGGTCCCCACCACCTCCCACGTGTCCCCCTCCACAGACACCCTGAGCCAGGTGCTCAGAAATGACTTTTTTAACCAAAAAAAAAAGGGGAGGGGGGAGGGGACAAAAGGTGACCAAAAGGGTTGGTGACACCTGAGGGTTGGTGACACCCGAGGGTTGGTGACAACCCGGGGGCGGGGTGGGGACTCAGTTGGGACACCCGAAGAGGGTCATGGCCTCGGAGAACTCGACAAAGTCCTGGCAGCGTCCCTGCAGGGCGGGGTCCTGGCACGACTCCTCCGAGGGCCACTCCTCGAGCCACGTGTCCTTCCCGATCAGGTACGAGAAGCTGGGGACACAGGGGACAGCGATGGGGACACGGGGGACAGTGATGGGGACACGGGGGACAGCGAGGGCAAGAGGGGCAGTGGGGATATAGGGGAATGTTGGGGACTGTGGGGACAACGGGGGACAGCAGGGGTAAGGGAGGCAGTGGGGACAATGGGGGGCAATGGGGACAATGGGGACAGTGGGGATATAGAGACATGGGGGATGGTGGGAACAATGGGGAAAATGGGGATATAGGGGACAGTGGGGACAACGGGGACAGTGGGGATATAGGGGACAGTGGGGATATAGGGGACAGTGGGGACAATGGGGGGCAATGGGGGCAATGGGGATATAGGGGACAG
>NW_008239051.1:55036-78342 GCF_000691975.1 Corvus brachyrhynchos | reverse complement strand
TGTCCCCCTATCCCCCTGCCCCATCCCAGTGTCCCTCCCTGTCCCCACAGACCCCTTCCACATCCCCCCCACGTGTCCCTGTGTCCCCCCATGGCCTCCTGTGTCCCTCCCATGTCCCTCCCGTGTCCCCCCAGTGTCCCCCCAGTGTCCCTACCGTCTGCCGGTGACCCAGAGGTCGCTGGCCTGTCCCCACACCAGGTAGTCCTGTCCCTTGCGCAGGTTCAGGCTGTCCCTGCACTGCTGGTGGCTCACGAATGTCCTGCTGCTGCCGGCGGGGTCCTCATCCGTGCCTGGTCACAGTGTCACCGTGTCACCGTGTCACCTCCACCCCCCAAACAGAGCAGCTGTGGTGGCACCACCCCCCGCTGGCACTGGCTGTGGGTGGGCCCAGGTCCCTCTGGCTTTGCCAGCAGCTTCGGGGGTCCCCAACGCACCTGGGTGGCACCGACCCCACCTGGGTGACATCAACTCATTTGGGTGTCCCCAACCCACCAGGGTAACCCCAAACTCCCTTGGGTGACACCAACCCCACCCTGGTGACGTCAGCCCCCTTGCGTGTCTCTAACCCACCTGGGTGTCCCCAAAACCCTTGGGTGACTTCAACTCCCACCTCTGTGTCCCCAGCCCCAGATGACCCTCACCGTGTCCCTCCACGGGGTGGCCTCGTCCCCCTGGAGGTGGCCGTTTCTCCCCCTTGGTGACCTTGTCACACCCGCCCTGTGGTGGCCTTGTCCCCCCCCTTGGTGGCCTTTTCCCCCCCAGAGTGATTGTGTCCCTCCAAGGGTGGCCGTGTCTCCCTGAAGTGGCCGTGTCCCCCTCTTGAGGTGACCTTGTCCCCCCACAGTTCGCATGTCCCCCCATGATGTCCTTGTCCCTCCCAGGGTGGCCTTGTCCCCCAACAGTTCCCTTGTCCCCACCCACGGTTTCCTTGTCCCCCAAGGTGGCCTTGTGCCCCTCCCAGAGTGGCCTTTTCCTCCCCCATGGTGGCCTTGTCCCCCCATGGTTTCCTTGTCCCCCCTGAGGTGACCCCGGGGTGGCTTTTTCACCCTCCTTGGTGGCCTTGTCCCCCCCCCCAAGGTGGCCTTGTCCCCTGCTCGCGGTGGCCGTACCCATCTTGATGACCGACAGGACCTTCATGACGTAATTGTCGTGGGACGGGGTCTCCTCGCGGTCCACCAGCTTCACCTTGTACACTGCCAGGGGACACGGGGACAGCGCTGTCATTCCCGCTGGGGTGGCCCCGCTGTGTCCCTCCCTGCCCCTTTGATGTCCCCAATGTCCCCACCCATTTCTGTCCCCAGCTCCACCCACCATGACCCAATGTCCCCAACGTCCTTGATGTCCCCATTGTCCCCAATGCCCCCAATGTCCCCAATGTTTCCAGTCTCCAATGCCCCCAACCCCCAATGTCCCCAATATCCCAAATGTCCTTGATGTCCCCAATGTCCCCAGTGTCCCCATTGTCCCCAATCCCCCAATGTCCCCAATGTTTCCAGTCTCCAATGTCCCCAACCCCCAATAGCCCCAATATCCCAAATGTCCTTGATGTCCCCGATGTCCCCAGTGTCCCCATTGTCCTTGTGTCCCCAATCCCCCAATGTCCCAAATGTCCCCATTGTCCCCAATGCCCCCATTGTCCCTGCTGTGCCCGCTGTCCCCATGTCCCACCAAAGTCCACTCCAGGCTCGCAGGCGCGCTGGATGCGTTGGTTGACGGTGATGGCCTCGTGTTGCTGCTGCCGGTTGAAGCAGCTCTCTGTGGGGACACAGGGACATCATGGGGACATCATGGGGACATCATGGGGACACAGCCATGACAAGGTCAGGTCCGGCGGGGACGTGTCCCCATCACAGTCATGACATGTGACATCTCATCAATGACGTGTCCCCACCATGGGCATGACGTGTCCCATTGTGGCAGCGATGTGTCCCCACCGCAGCCATGACGTGGGCGATGTGCCCCCGCCGCAGCCATGACGTGTCCCACCACGGCAGGGACATGTCCCCATCACGGTCATGACGTGTGACATCTCGCCATTGTGTCCCACCGTGGCTGTGACTTGTCTCATCCTGGCCGTGACATGTCCCCATCATGACCGTGACGTGTCCCACCATGGCAGGGACATGTCCCCATCGTGGGGGGGACACGTTCCCATCATGGCCATGAAGTGTTCCACCACATCAAGGTGTTCCATCACGGCCATGACATGTCCCCTCATGGCCATGGAGTGTCCCACCCTGCCAGTGCTGTCATCCCATCCCACCCCCCGTGTCCCCGTGTCCCCAGCGTCACCTTCAGCACAGCGACAAACGTCCCCCTGGCAGATCTTGTTCAGTTTCCCTCCCTCCTTGTCCGGGTGGTAGAACCGGGTGCAGCGATCGTCTGTGGGGACATGGGGACATCTGGGACGTCAGGGGACATGGGGGGACAGCAGGGGACATCAACTGAGGCCCAGCAGGAGGTGTGGGGACAGCGCGGTGACATCGGGGTGGGGACGCTTAGCGGGGGAGGAGAGTGAGGGGATACAGAGCGAGGAGATCAGTGGGACAAAAGCACAGGAGGGGACATGGAGGGGACTTCGGAGGGTGTGGGGGTGGAGGGGACCCAAGGATGACCCAGGGCACCCCAGGGTGATCCAGGTGACAAGGGTGACCCAGGTGACCCGGGTGACACACCGATGCTGTAGTAGCTGTAGACGCTGACGGCTGCGGGCTGGATCAGCCCCACCTGGAACCTCTGGTGGGCCTTGAAGGCGAAGCACTCCTGGGCCTTGTGAGACACCTGGGGACAGCGCGGGGACACGGGGACATGGGGGTGGCCCTCAGACAGACTGTGAAGCACCTCCCCAACCCTCCGGTCCTGTCCCCAGCCATGTCCCTGTGCTGTCCCTGGAGCCGTCTCTGTCCTTGTCACCACCTTGAGACTGTTTCTGTGTCACCCACTTCTGTCTCCAACACTGTCTGTCCCCATCCTATCCTTGTCCCCCTCCTGTCCCTGCCCATGTCCCCAACTCCCTCCTGGTCCCTGTCCCATCCTGTCCCTGTCACCATCCCTGTCCTCTCACATCCCTGTCTCATCTTGTCCCTGTCCCCATGTCCCTCCTGTCCCCATTGTCCTCTGTGTCCCCACCTTCATCACCATCCTTGTCCCCTCCTGTCCCTGCCCATGTCCCCCACTCCCTCCTGGTCCCTGTCCCATCCCTATCCCATCTCTGTCCCTGTGCTATCATGTCCCCATTCCTCTCCCATCTTGTCACTGTCCCCATCCCTGTCCTGTCCCATCCTCATCCCTGTCCCCATCCCTTTCCCCACCTCCCAGTTCCCACCCCCGTGTCCCCAGTGTCCCCTCCGTGTCCCCACCTTGTCCAGGTAAATGACGACGTTGCTCCGCTCCGCTCCCTGATCCAGCTCGAACTTGGAGATGTACCTGTCCACCCCCTCGGACAGCTGGGGACACCGGGGACAGCGTCACGCTGGGCACGAGGGACACACGGAGACACGCGGGGACACCAGGGACACCGTGACATGAGGGACATGCAGGGACACGCAGGGACACCGGGGACGCTGTGACACCGGGAACAGGGGACACACAGGGACACATAGGGACACCATGACACCAAGCACGGGGGAGACGCAGGGACACATGGGGACACACCGTGACACCACGGGGACATGTGGAGACAGGGTGACATGGGGAACGCAGGACATGTGGGGACATGTGGGGACACAGAACGGCATCGGGACATGGGGACACACAGGGACACGGTGACACCGGACACGTGGGGACACGCAGGGACAACAGGGATGTGGGGACATGTGGCAGTGTGGGGACATGGTGACACACAATGGCACAAAAACGTGGGGTCCCCTGTCTCACCCAGGTCCCCCTGGGTGTCCCCATGTCCCCACACTGACCCTCCTCAGGTCCTGGACATCCGGCGAGAAGCCCGTGAGCATGGACACATCCAGGATGGACATGGTGGCATCCACGGTGTCCAGGTACCTGTGGGGACAGGGCTGAGGCCACTCCCGCCTGTCCCCAACCACCCCAGTGTCCCCAGTGTTCCCATTCCCAAGGGTCCCCATGGGACCAGGTGGCGGCAGAGCCCTGTGTGTCCCCGTTGTCCCCATCCTTTCCCTGACATCCCTGTGTCCCCATTCCTCTCCTTGTCCCCAATGTCCCCCTCCTTCTCCCTCACATCACTGTCCCCCCAATGTCCCCATTCCCCTCCCTGTCCCCAGTGTTCCCATCCTTTCCTTGATGTCCCTGTCCCCAGTGTCCCCATTCCCCTCCCTGTCCCCACTGTCCCCATTCCCCTCCCTGTCCCCATCCTTTCCCTGATGTCCCTGTCCCCAGTGTCCCCATCCTAACCCTGATGTCCTTGTCCCCAATGTCCCCATTCCCCTCCCTGTCCCCATCCTTTCCCTGATGTCCCTGTCCCCAGTGTCCCCATCCTAACCCTGATGTCCTTGTCCCCAATGTCCCCACTCCCCTCCCTGTCCCCAGTGTCCCTCCCTCGCAGTCCCCTCCCTGTCCCCTCCCTGCCCCCGCCGTCCCCACTGTCCCCACCTGGTGCAGATGGTGATCTTGACAGACCTGATGACATCCTCCTCTTCCTTGCCTGGGTGGGGACAACAAGGGGACCTTGAAGAGGACACGGGGCGCACAGAGGGGAGGCGGGGAGGGGCTCAGGGGGACAGGGAGGGGACAGCTGGGGACTCACCCATGTTCACCTCCTCCACGTTCACGCTCAGGTCGAAGTTGTCACATTTGTTGTCCTTCTCGGGGACCTTGGCGTGGTACACGGTCACCACTGTCATTGTCCCCTTGCCCACGCCCTCGGCCTTCACGGTGAATTCCTCGTTCAGCTTGGTCTGAGGGGACAGGGGATGTTGGGAAGGGACAGGGATGTCCCCAAGAGGAACAGGAAGGGGTGTGTGGGGACATGGAGGGGACATAGAAGGGACAGGGACAGGCAGGACGCGGAGGGGGTGACAGCGTTGCAGAGATAGAGGGGACAGGGATGTTGAAGGACACAGAGGGGACACGGAGATCAGGAGGAGAAGGAGGTGACAGGGATATTGCAGGTCAGTGCAAAGGAGGGGACAAGCTCAGCCTGGGACATGGAGGTGACAGGGACATCCCAGGGAGGGGACAAGGTCATCCTGGGACATCCCAAGTCTTGCAAGGACACAGAGGGGACAGGACACGGAAGGGACAAGGACAACCAAGGCCATGGTGAGGGGGCAGGATGGTGCTGAGACTCAAAGAGGCCCAGAGGTGACAGGGACAGGATGACAGGGTGACATGGTGACAGGGTGCCATGGTGACATGGTGACACGGCACAAGGTCATCCTGGGATATCCCAAGCCTTGCAAGGACACAGAGGGCACAGGATATGGAAGGGACAAGGACAACCAAGGCCATGGTGAGGGGGCAGGATTGTCCTGGGCCATAAAAGTGACAGGGTGACAGTGACAGGGACAAGGGTGCCAGGTGCCAAGGTCATCCTGGGACATCCCAAGCCTTGAGAGGACACAGAGGTGACAGAAAGGACACGAACAACCAAGGCCATGGTGAAGGAACAGGATTGTCCCAGGACACGAGGAGACCCAGAGGTGACAGGGGAAAGGTGCCAGGGTGCCAGGGTGCCAAGGCCACAGGGGACAAGGTCACCCTGGGACATCCCAAGCCTTGAGAAGACACGAGAGAAAACGTGGAACGGACATTGAAGGGACATGGAAGGGACAAGAACAACCAAGGCCATGGTGAGGGGACAGGATTGTCCTGGGACATAAGGAGACCCAGAGGTGACAGTGACAGGGTGACAAGGACACAGGGGACAAGCTCAACCTGGGACATCCCAAGCCTTGAGAAGACACAGAGGTGACAGAACACGGGAGGGACACGAACAACCAAGGCCGTGATGAGGGGACAGGATTATCCTGGGACATGAAGGTGACACATGGCGGGTGCCAGGTGACAGTGCCAGGGACAGGGACAGGTACCTCGGTGGAGCGTGCCACCAGTGCGTTACAGGGGACAAGCTCAACCTGGGACATCCCAAGCCTTGAGAAGACACAGAGGTGACAGAACACGGGAGGGACACGAACAACCAAGGCCGTGATGAGGGGACAGGATTATCCTGGGACATGAAGGTGACACATGGCGGGTGCCAGGTGACAGTGCCAGGGACAGGGACAGGTACCTCGGTGGAGCGTGCCACCAGTGCGTTGCGGTTCTCGATGCGGTACTTGACGGGGCTGGCGCGGCGCGAGCATGCACCAACACCTCCAGCTCCAGCTGCTGCTGGGCCTCTGCGGCCACCTGGTACTGGGCCAGCGCTTGGAACACCAGGATGGTGGCCTGAAGGGACAGCAGGGTCACTAGGGCTTGGGGACAATGGGTGGAGAGCCCACAAGGGCTTCTGAGTGGACACTGGAATCACTGGGGTCACCAGGGCTTGGGGACACCAGCTGTGTGTCCACCTAGTACTGGGCCAGAGCTTGGAACACCAGGATGGGGGCCTGAGGGTCACCGGTGACACCAGGGCTTGGGGACAATGGGTGGAGAGCCCACAAGGGCTTCTGAGTGGCTGAGGGGATGCCAGAGTCACCAGGGTCACCAGGGCTTGGGGACACCAGTTGGAGTGCCCACGAGGGCTCCTGGGTGGCCCTTGTAGCCTGAGGGTCACTGGTGTCACCAGGGCTTGGGGACACCAGTTGGAGTGCCCACGAGGGCTCCTGGGTGCCCCTGGTGGCCTGAGGGTCACCAGGGCTTGGGGACATTGGCTGTGTGTCCACATGGTACTGCGCCAGCGCTTGGAACACCAGGGTCACCCCTGAGGTGACCCCCATGCCCTGAGATGTCCCCAAAACCACAACCCCCATCCCTGTCATCCCCAGGGCCACCAGGTGCCCCTGAGATGTCCCCACGGGTGGCCGGGGGTGTCCCATGTCCCACCTGGGTGGAGCCGTAGCCGCCTCCGTAGTAGTTCTGCTGGGCGAGCCACCGGACCACCGGCCCCGCCAGCTCCGACTTCTTCATGTGCACCAGGGCCAGCAGTGCGTAGGACGTGCCCTCGATGTTGTAGGTGCGGGCATTGCGCTCCTCCCAGCTGGCCCCACCTGCGGCGACAGCGGGGACAACCTCAGACACCAGGGACCCCACAGCCACCTCACCCCGAGCCTAAATTACAACCCCAGGTGAGGTGTCTCCTCTGGAGGATCCAAAACCACTTCAGGAGAACCTCATGAGAACACAAAACCACCTCTTCTGACCCCAGTTTCAACCCTTTGGACCCCAAGGTGAAGGTGTCACCTTTGAGAATGTCAGGAGGACCCAAACCCACCTCCCCTGACCACAGTTTCCACCCCCAGGTGAGGCTTCAATTCTGGAGAACCTCATGAGAATCCAAAACCACCTCCCCTGACCCCAGTTTCCACCCCCTGTTGAGGTGTCACCTTTGGAGAACCTCATGAGGACCCAAAATCTCATAAGGACCCAAAACCACCTCCTTTCACTCCAATTTCACCCCCAACTGAGGTATCACCTTTGGAGAACTTCATGAGGACCTTCTCGCTCTTGAGCTTCCCGGCCAGGGCCAGCGCGTAGGATGCCAGGGCCACCGTGTAGGGCCGGGCCAGCTGCTCATAGCGCCGGGCCAGGAAGTTGGCAGCTTTGTTGATGCTGTCATCCAAGCTCTGGGAATAAAGGACGGAAAATTTGGGATCTCAGGTGGCTTCCATGAGGGCCTGGCACCTCAGGAATGTCCCTGTCCCCATGTGGGGTCACTCACGTTGACGTGGTCCTTGCAGATCTCCCGTGCCTCCTCCAGGGCGATGAGGATGAAGGCGGTGAGGGACACCTCAGGCTCGGCGCCTACGTAGCCTCCCTGGGGGATAAAAAAGAGGGAAAAATCCTCAGGATCGGGGTTTTCCCAGCGAGTTCTGCCCCACCCAACGCTCGGCCATGCCCCGGGAACCCATTCCAAAAATCTGTCCTTGACCAGGCCAAGGGACACCCAAGGGACACCCAAAGAATCCCCAAGGAACACCCAAGGAATGTCTGACCTTCACCTGACCTTCACGCAAGGAACACCCAAGGGACACCCAAAGAACCCCCAAGGAACACCCGAGGAATTCCTGGGGTTCACCTGACCTTCCGCCAAGGAACACCCAAAACCCAACCGAACTTCACCCAGAGAATACCCAAGGAATTCCTGAGCTTCACCTGACCTTCACCCCAGGAAAGTCCAAGGAACACCCAAGGACCATCTGACCTTCACCCAAGCTTCACCCAAGGAAAACACCTCGACTTCACCCGAAGTTCCTCTGACCTTCAGCCGAGGAATACCCAAAACCCACCCAAACTTCACCCAAGGAACACCCAAGAAATTCCTGAGGTTCACCTGACCTCCACCCCAGGAACACCTGAAGCCCACCCAAGACCCTCCCACTCTTCACCTGACCTCCACCTGAGGTCCTCCCAACCTTCAGCCACCAGCAGTGACAGGGTTGAGGTGTCCTCCTACCAACATCTCCTTATGGATGACGGGAGCGTCCTCCTGGAAGACCCCATCCGGCTTCTGCTTGTTGAGGATGAGCCACTTGACGGGGCCGCAGATCTCGCTGTGCTCGATGTCCGTCAGCTTGCGGGCCATGGCGAACACCTTGACCACGTAGGCGGTCAACCTGGGGACGGGGACACCTGAGTGTCGCATCTGGGCCTGTCACCCAGGCCA
This sequence comes from Corvus brachyrhynchos, assembly GCF_000691975.1. NCBI lineage: Eukaryota > Metazoa > Chordata > Aves > Passeriformes > Corvidae > Corvus > Corvus brachyrhynchos. The sequence goes on along the minus strand of NW_008239051.1, from coordinate 69,599 downwards.
GGTGGTGGCGGTGGCAGCAGGACCTCACCAGGTGCTGGAGGGGCGTTTGATGAAGGCGGCGTAGGAGCTGTCGGGCTTGCGGAAGGCCAACTGTTGGGTGTAACCTGCGAGGAGATGGACGTTGGTCAACGCAAGGGGTGGCCGGGGGTGGCCTCAGGCCACCAAGGTCCTCCAGCCAGGCTCCTCCGGTCTTTGGTCAATGCGGGGGGCGGCCGGCGGTGGCCTCAGGCCACCAATGTCCTCCAACTGTTGGTCAACCTGAGGGATGTCCAGGGGTGGCTTCGGGCCACCAACACCCTTCAACCATTGGCCAAGAGAAGGAACACCTGGAGGTGCCATCAGGCCACCAGCGCCCTCTAACTGTTGGTCAACACAAGGAGCACCCATCCAAGCAGAGGAAGCCTTGGGCCACCAACCCACTCAGAAGCCCATCCCAGTGCAAACCAGTAACTCCAGAAACCCCAAACTGGTGGCACCCAACCCACGTCTCCAGAGGGGCCATCTCCTGCCCCACCTCAGATGATAGGGACATTTTGTGACCCGAGGGAGGCCACTGAGGGACGTTCCCACCCTTTTGAGGACATTCCCACCATTTTGGGGCTGCTCCCACCTTTCCTGATCAGCTCGATGGCCCCGGCCCGGCGGTCGATGCCGAAGTTCTCCCACTGCATGGTGTTGTCCAGGTAGTGGACGGCGATGACCGTGGGCGTCAGGGCGATCATGTTCTGCTCCCCGCAGCCCGACGGGGTCACGATCAGGTGCTTCAGCTTGGCCCCGTCGATGGCCTTCTCCACGATGATGGACACGGGGTTGCCTGGGCCACAAGGGGACGTGTCACACCCGGAGATGTCCCTCCCACCTGTCCCCTCCCTGGGTTGTCCCCACCTGTGTCCCCTCCCCGGCGCTCACCTTGGATGCTGACTTTGGTCTCTGACTCCGTGTTGGGGACGATGTCCGAGAGATCCGCGGCCTTCACTCGCTCCTCCTGCACCCCCTCTGTGCGACGGGGTGGACATGCGTGACCCCAAATCCTCCCCCTGTGCCCCCCAGAGCTCAACCTTGAGGTGACCCAGCCCCGCCCCACACCAGGGTGTCCCTTGTCCCTCCAGACCTTCCAGGGTCACACCAGGATGTCCCTTCTCCCTTGAAATGCCCCAGCTCTGTGGTGGTGGGATGGGTCTTGGCCCCAAAGATGACCCAGACCCACAGTTGGACTTCCCTTGTCCCCAAAGATGTTCCAAACCCACAGTGGGCCTTCCCTGGTCCCTCAAGATGTCCCAAACCCACCGTGGAACTCCTCTGGTCCCCAGAGATGCCCCAGTGGGACCTCCCTGGTCCCTCAAGATGTCCCAGACCCAGTGGGGTGTCCCTTGTCCTCCAAGATGTCCCAAATTTGCCCTTGGGGGTACATCCTCCATCCCCTGAGATGTCCCAGACCCACAGTTGGACTTCCTGGTTCCTCAAGATATCCCAGACCTGCTCTTGGGGGTATCTTCTCCATCCCCTGAGATGTTCCAGCCCCACAGTGGGACCTCCCTTGTCCCTGAGGTGCCCCAGACCCCGACCCAGGCGAGTCCCCCCGTGGGGCCGAGCTCAGACGCGGTCACTCACTGACTCCCTTCTTCTGTGGGTCCAGCTCAATGATCTGCACCGTCTTCTCCAGCCGCATCCCCTCGGGCTGCCCAGGACAGAGTCCGGTGCTGAAGGTGGGGCTGGGTTTGGGGTCTTCCCCTTCCCAACCCCTCTGGACCGGCCGGGAAAGGCCTCCCAGTATAAACCAGCACCCCCAGCTCAGGTGGACACAGTGGGACACCCCCAGGAGGCCACACTTGGCCATCCTGAGGGGACAATCCTTCATCTCAGGATGAACCACAGAATCACAGAATCAACCAGGTTGGAAAAGACCTTTGAGATCATCGAGTCCAACCTGTGACCCATCACCACCTTGTCACCCTGACCATGGCACCGAGTGCCATGTCCAGCGGCTCTGCTCAGCCCCCTCAGGATCCGGGCTCTGCTCAGCCCCTGCAGGGACGGCGTCCCCACCCCGCCCTGGGCAGATTCCAGAGCCCAGTCACTCTTTCAGTGAGGAATTGTTTTCTGATGTCCCACCTGTCCACCACCTCCCTGGGCAGCCCCTTCCAATGTCCAACCACCCTTTCTGCGAAGAACCTCTTCCTAATGTCCAGCCTAAACCTCTCCTGGCACAGCTTAAGGCTGTGTCCTCTCGTCCTGTCGCTGGTCACCCAGGACAAGAGACTGACCCCCACCTGGCTGCCCCCTCCTGCCAGGGAATGGTGGGCAGTGATGGGGTCACCCCTGAGCCTCCTCTTCTCCAGGATGAACAACCTTGGAGCACGTGTGCTCCAAACCCCTCGTCAGCCTTGTTGCCTTTCTCTGGATCCTCTCCAGCCCCTCAATGTCCTTCCTAAATTGGGGGGCCCAGAACTGGACACAGCACTCGAGGTGCGGCCCAACCAGTGCTGAGTACAGGGGGACAATCCCTGCCCTGCTCCTGCTGGCCACTCCATTCCTGATCCAGGCCAGCTGCCATTGGCCTTCTTGGCCACCTGGGCTCATGTCCAGCCTGCTGTCCATCAGTGCCCCCAGGTTCCTCTCTGCCCGGCCGCTGTCCAGCCACTCTGTCCCCAGCCTGTAGCCCTGCAGGGGTTGTTGTGGCCAAAGTGAAGGACCCAGCACTCGGACTTGTTGAACCTCCCATGGTTGGGTTTGTCCCTTGTCCCCAGCCTGTCCTGGTCCCTCTGCAGAGCCCTCCTGCCCTCCAGCAGATCCACACTCGCTCCCAGCTCGGTGTCATCTGCAGATTTGCTGGTGGTGGACTCAGTCCCTCATCCAGATCATCAGTGAAGACACTGAAATCCACGCTGGCTGGGTCTGATCCCTCGGCCACCCTGTAGGTGCCGTGGGATGGCACTCAGGGTGATCTGTTCCATAACCTTGCCGGGCACCGAGGTCAGGCTGACAGGCCTGGAGTTGCCCAGATCCTCCTTCCAGCCCTTCTTGCCCCCCCCTGTCCTGATCCAGGCCAGCTGCCATTGGCCTTCTTGGCCACCTGGGCTCATGTCCAGCCTGCTGTCCATCAGTGCCCCCAGGTCCCTCTCTGCCCGGCCGCTGTCCAGCCACTCTGTCCCCAGCCTGTAGCCCTGCAGGGGTTGTTGTGGCCAAAGTGCAGGACCCGGCACTCGGACTTGTTGAACCTCCCATGGTTGGGTTTGTCCCTTGTCCCCAGCCTGTCCTGGTCCCTGTGCAGAGCCCTCCTGCCCTCCAGCAGATCCACACTCGCTCCCAGCTCGGTGTCATCTGCAGATTTGCTGATGGTGGACTCAATCCCCCCCATCCACATCATCAATAAAGATATTAAATAAAGATATTAACTCAATAAAGACATTAAATAAAAACACTAAATCGATGAAGATATGAAGCAGGACTGGCCCTACACTGACCCCTTGGGGACACCACTGGTGACCAGAGGTGGCACCATTCCCCACCACACTGAAGAAGGACACAGGGACATCACCGTGCCGGGGACACCTCAGGGACACCACCATCACTCACCACGACTCTGAGCTTCTTCTTGACCCCGTCGCCCACGTACTGGTTGCGGACGGCCGCCTTGACCTCGATGTCCAGCAGGCCGAGCTTGAGGGGGACGATGACGAAGGACACGGTGCGCGAGGACTCGGCCTTCATGCGCAGCACCTGCTGGTAGCGCTGCTTGGCCGTGGAGGGGCTGCACAGGTCGGGGTTGTAGATCAGCTCCACGCGCACCTGGACGGGGACAGTGGGGGGGTCACACGTGTGGTCCGGGGAGGGTCACAACGTCCCCAGAAAATGTCCCCAACTGACCGTGATGTCGTGCAGCCAGTAGTTGTAGAGGATGGCGCGGATCTCCACCTGCTCATTCCTCACCACCGAGTAGGGCAGGCGGAGGTCGATGAAGAAGTCCTTCATCACCGTGATCTCGTAGGGGTCGGCCACGCACAGCCCTGGGGTTAGGGATATGTGGGTTTGGGGTTGGGGGACATCTTGTGTCCCCAGAGGCCTTCAGAGGTCCATGGAAGCCCAGGGAGTCCTCACAAGGTTTAGGGGATCCATCAAGAACTGTGGGATCCGCTCAAGGTTTAGGGGATGCCTCAAGTCCCATGGAGTCCTCCCGAGGTTTAGAATGTTCCTCAAGTCCCACAGAGTCTTCCTAAAGTTTAGGGGATCCCTCAAGTCCCATCGAGTCCTTCCAAGGTTTGGGAGATCCCTCAAGTCCCATGGGGTCCTCCCAAGATTTAGGGGATTCCTCAAGTCGCAAGGAGTTCTCCCAAGGTTTAGAAGATTCCTCAAGTCCCATCGAGTCCTTCCAAGGTTTAGGAGATTCCTTGAATCCCAAGGAGTTCTCTCAAGCTTTAGGGGATCCCTCAAGTCCCACTGAGTCCTCCCAAGTCCCATGGAGTTCTCCCAAGATTTAGAGGATCCCTCAAGTCCCATCAAGTCTTCCCAAAGTTTAGGAGATCCCTCAAGTCCTATGGGGTCCTCCCAAAGCTTAGAAGATCCTTTGAGTCCCAAGGAGTCTTCCCAAGATTTAGGGGATTCCTCAAGTCCCATTGAGTCCTCCCAAGGTTTAGGAGATCGCTTGAATCCCAAGGAATTCTCCCAACGTTTAGGGGAACTCTCAATTCCCAAGGAATTCTCCCAACATTTAGGGGATCTCTCAATTCCCAAGGAATTCTCCCAACATTTAGGGGATCCCTTAAGTTGCATGGAATCCCCCCAAGATTTAGGGGACCCCTCAAGTCCTATGGGGTCCACCCAATGTTTAGAGGATCCCCCAAAACCCAAGGAGATCCCTCAAATCCCAAGGACGGCCACCAAACTTTGGGGCATCCCCACCTCAGATTTTGGAGATACCTCAAATCCCAACAAACCCCTCCAGGTTTTAGGGGACCCTTCAGGTCTCAGGGACCTCTGCCAAGGTTTGGGGGATTTCTTTGACCCCATAAACTCCCTCGTCCTCCATGACCCCATACCCTTGGAAGGGGAGAGGCTGACGGCCAGGACCTCCCAGGTGGTGATGGAGTCCTTCAGGTACACAGGCAGCGTCTTGGCTGAGACCCTGGAGAGGACAGGAGTGACCAAGGGGGTCACGGCCCACCCCAGGCCAGGCTCAGGGGGTGTCACCATGGGACTTCCCTTGTCCCCAGAGATGTTCCAGACCCACTGTGGGACTTCCTTGGAACCCAAAGATGTCCCAAACCCACAGTTGGACTTCCCTTGTCCCCACAGATGTCCCAGACCCCCAACCAGGACCAGAAGCTTGGAGATGACCCCTGAGTGGACCAAGGGGTCCTGAGGCAGCTCCAGGGGGTCAGCAGTGACCTTTGTCCAGATTTGGGGTGACCATAACTGGTCTCCAGAGATGCCCGAGCTGGCCAGGGAGGGGGTGACCATGCCCAGGCTGGGCTGTGGGGTGGGAGGGTTGTGGGACCAGGGGTCCGGGGGTCCAGGCTCACCCCAGCTCGTTGGGCGGCTCCGTCAGCTGCTCCACCTGCCACAGCCAACTCTCGGGGAAGAGGCTCCGCGAGACGATGTCGCTGTCCGACAAGAACGGACTGTCGTCCTCCTGGCCTGAGGGTGGTGACATCGGCCTTCTCGAGCGTGACCTCGGGCCTCCGACCCCTGAGCGGAGCCGGTATCACCCCAGCGCCACCCCAGTGCCATCCCATCACCACCCCTGGTCTTGCCCAAGCAAGGCCACCCAACCACCACCCAAGCGTTGCCCAAAGTTCATTCAAGGGTTGTCCAAAGAGGCCACCCAACCACCACCCAAGCGTTGCCCAACGTTCATCCAAGGGTTGTCCAAGGACAGCACAAGGAACGCCCAAGGGTCACCTGACCTTCACCCAAAGAACACCCAAGGAATGCCTGAACTTCACCCAAAGAAGACCCAGGGAACACCCAAGGAATGACCAAGGAATGCCCAAGGAAAGACCAAGGAACGCCCAAGGAACATCTGACCTTCACCCAAGCTTTGCCCGAGGAAAATGCCTCAACTTCACCTGACCTTCACCAAGGAACACCCAAAACCCACCCGAGACCCTCCTAACCTCACCCAAGCTCCACCTGAGGAACACCCAAGGAATTCCTGAGGTTCACCTGACCATCACCCAAAAACCACCCACAGAATTCTTGAGGTTCACCTGACCTTCACCCAAGAAACACCCAAGGAAAGTCCAAGGAACACCCAAGGAATACCCAAGCTTCACCTGACCTTCACCAAGGAACACCCAAAACCCACCCGAGACCCTCCTAACCTCAGCCAAGCTCCACCTGAGGAACACCCAAGGAACGCCTGAGGTTCACCTGACCTTCCCCCAAGCAAAGTCCAAGTCCAAGGAACACCCAAGGAACACCCAAGCTTCACCTGACCTTCACCAAGAAACACCCAGACCCCACCCAAGACCCTCCCAAGTTCCACCTGAGGTTGCCCCAACCTCCCCCAACCTTCTCCCACCCCCCCTGGCCCAACACTTGCTTCTGGCCAGCCCAGTGCTGGGCGACTGCTTCTGCTGGTCCCGCTTGGCCTTGATGTATCTGCAGCAGTCGAGGAAGGCGCGGACGCAGGACTCGCCCTCCTGGATGTACTCGGTCCTCTGCTCGCAGCTGTGTCCCATCGGGTTGTCCCTCATCCCGTCCTCGCAGCACTTCCGCTCCAGCTTGTCCGAGTACTCAGCCGCTGCCGGACACACCAGGACAGGGCTGGGACCGGCCCCGGTGGCACCAGCATGGGGACCTCGGGGGTGTGGGACACTCTGGTGGCTCTCTGGGATATGGGACACTCTGGTGGTGTTTGGGACAAGGGACGCTCTGGTGGCTCTTGGGGATGGGGGACATTCTGGTGGTCTTTGGGACATGGGACACTTTGGTGGTCTTTGGGATATGGGACGCTCTGGTGGCCCTCAGCGTCATGGGACACTGGTGGTTTTTGGGACATGGGACACTCTGGTGGCCCTCAGGGACATGGGACACTGGTGGTTTTTGGGACATGGGACACTCTGGTGGCCCTCAGGGACATGGGACACTGGTGGTTTTTGGGACATGGGACACTCTGATGGCCCTCAGGGACATGGGACACTCTGGTGGCCTTTGGGACATGGGACATTGGTATTGACTGGGACATGGGACACTCTGGTGGCCCTCGGGGATGTGGGACACTCTGGTGGCCTTCAGGGACATGGGACACTCTGGTGGCCTTTGGAATATGGGACATTGGTATGGACTGGACATGGGACACTGTTGTTCCTCAGGGACATGGGACACTCTGGTGGCCTTTGGGACCCAGGGGATGCTGTGGTGCCACCAGGGACAAGGGACACCTTGGCACCCTCAGGGACAAGGGACACAGGACACCGCAGTGGGACATGGGACACCCGCAGTGTTCCTGGGGACAAGGGACACCCCAGTGCCACCTACCCTTGCTGCCCTTGTACTCGGCGAGTGCCAGCGAGCGGCGCTTGCGTTTGGCAGGCTGGGGACACTGGACCTCTGGGGACAGAGGGGACACAGCGACCCAGGTGTCACATCCCAAAGTTCAAGGTCACTTCCCCATCCCTGAGGTGTCACCTCCTTGAGGTGTCACCTCCCCCATCCCTGAGGTGTCACATTTTCCAGTCCTTGAAATGTCACATCCTTGAGGCGTCACCTATCCCATCCCGTAAGTGCCACCTCCCCTATCCCTGAAGTGTCACCTCCCCTGTCCCCAAGATGTCACCTTCCCTATCCCCAAGGTGCCACATCCCTGAGATGTCACATCCTTGAAGTGTCACCTCTTCCTTCCCTGAGTGCCACCTCCTCCATGCCCTAAATGTCACCTCCTCCACTCCCGAGGTGCAACATCCCTGAGATGTCACCTCCTCCATCCCTGAGATGTCACCTCTCCCATCCTCAAGGTGTCACCTCCTCCATCCCCAAAATGTCACCTCCTCCATCCTCGAAATGTCACCTCTCCCATCCCCGAGATGTCACCTCCTCCATCCCTGAGATGTCACCTCTCCCATCCTCGAGGTGCCACCTCCTCCATCCCCAAAATGTCACCTCTCCCATCCCTGAGATGTCACCTCCTCCATCCCTGAAGTGCCACCACCCCCTGTCCCCGAGATGCCACCACAGCCAGTCCTACCTGACCGCTGGGGGGTGGTGACCTTGACGCTGGTGGCCAGGCTCAGGCCAGCATCCGAGAAGACCCCGACGTTGTCCCTGCCACTGCCCGGGGGGCAGCCGATGTCACTTCTCTCCACCGTGTCCCAAACCTGCACCCACAGGGGACAGCTGTGACAGCCACCGCCACCACCCGGGGGTGACAGGACAGTTCCGACAGCCACTGCCACCACCCAGGGATGATGGGGACATCTGTGATGGCCACTGCCACCATCCAGGGATGGTGGGGACAGGGACAGCCATGACAGCCACTGCCACCACCTGGGGATGGCAGGGATGGGGACAACCGGGGTGGCCACTGCCACTATTCAGGAACGCTGGGGACAACTGTGATGGCCATGGCCACCACCTGGGGATGGTGGGGATGGGGACAGGTGTGATGGCCACCACTTGGGGACACGGGAGATGAGGACATCAGTGACAGCCATGGCCAGCACCCAGGGATGATGGGGACAGCCATGATGGTCACTGCCACCGCCCACACACAGTGGTGATGGGGACAACCATGATGGCCATGGCCACCACCCAGGGATGACAGGGGACAGGGACAGCCGTGATGGCCATGGCCACCACTTGGGGACAGCGGGGACAGGGACAGCTGTGATGGCCACCACCAGGGGATAGCAGGGACGAGGACAGCCATGATGACCACTCCCCCTTGGGGACAGCAGGGAGAGGACACCCGTGATGGCCACCACCAGGGGACAGGGACAACTGTGATGGCCACCGTCCAAGGATGCTGGGATAGCCATGACGGCCATGGCCACCTCCTGAGGACAGTGGGCATAGGCACAACCGTGATGACCACCACCCAAGGATGGTGAGGACAGTCATGACCACCCCTTGAGGACAGCGGGGACAGGGCCACCCACCCTGGTCTGGGTGAGCTTGTTCTTCTTGCTGAGGACGAAGACCCCTTTGTCCACGGCCACCAGCCCCACATGGGCCTTGTGGTCCCCCTCGATGCGCAGCCTCATCGGTGTCCCCGGCTCGTGGATGCGGTTGTCACCTTCTGTCGCCCCCTTCACCACCAGCTGCCACAGACACAGGGGGTGACGTCCCCAGGATGTCCCCAAAAGCCACCTTTGTCCCCCCCCCACCGCAGGGGGGACCCTAAGTCTGGCCCTTCAGGGATGGTTGGTGGCCGTGGGTTTGGGGTCTGGGTCACCACTGGGCCACCAGGGCCACCTGGGCAACCCAGGAGATGTCCAAGCTCTTCATGGAGTGTCCCAAACCACCCAAGTGACACCAAATCCCCACCAGGGGCCACCCAAGGCCCTCAATGTCCCCGCAAAAGCCCCCCCGGTCCCTTAATGTCCTCCAAACTCTTCCAAAGGTCCCTCAAGGACCTCCTAAGCCTCTCAATATCCCCCCCACTCTCTAACGGGCCACCCACACCCCCCCCTCAAGGACCCCCAAGCCCTTCCAAAGGCCCCCAGATCCCTCAAGGGCCCCCCAAACCTTTCCGAGGCCTCCCAGACCCCTGAAGGGTCACCTCAATGACCACCCCAGCCACCACCAAGGCCCATCCAACGCCCCCATGACCCCTTGACCCCCCCAGGCCAGCAGGGGACTCTCACAGTGCCCATGCAGGTGTCCTTGACGTCCACCCAGACGGAGTCGGCCACAATCTCGCCGGGCAGGACGTAGTAATAGGCCACGATGCGGAAGGAGGGGATAAGTTCGGCCGTCACCGGCAGGGTCATGGTCACCAGGCTCTGGCCGGCCTCGTGCCGCTGCCGGCCAGCGCGGAGGATGCGGCCCTTGCTCATGATCTGCAAGAAACACAATGAGCCTGGTGGCCACCTGGACGTCCAGCTGGTCAAGCTCGGGGACCACCGGCCAGCCAGGGGCACCCACCAGGTAGGTGAAGAATGGGACAGAGTTGCGGACGTCGTTGTTGCTGGTCTTGAGGTGGAAGTTCACGGCCAGGTTGTCCCCGGGCTGCAGCTCGGTGGCAGGCACTGCCAGGTGCAAGAAGTTGCCCGAGCCGGCCTGGCTACGATAGGCCTCGGCCGTCATCTGCCGCGAAGCCTGGCGCTCCGGGGGCAGCCCCGCCTGGGCTGTCCGCACCTGTGACGGAGACACGGTGGCACTCGGTCAGCGGGGAGGGGCGTGGGCCTGGGCGGGGTCAGCGTGGAGGGCTTGGCCACCATGGGGGTTCCATAGAGCTCTTGGCCTCCACAGCGGTCTTGGCCACCATAGAGGCCTTGGCCATCATGGAGGTGGATTGGTCATCATGGAGGTGGATTGGTCATCATGGAGGTCTTGGCCACCACAGAGGCCTTGGTCATCATGGAGGTGTATTGGTCATCATGGAGGTCTTGGCCATCATGGAGGTCTTGGCCACCATGGAGGCCTTGGCCATCATGGAGGTGTATTGGTCATCATGGAGGTCTTGGCCATCATGGAGGTGTTGGCCAGCATGGAGGTGTGTTTGCCATCTTGGAGGTCTTGGCCACCACAGAGGTCTTGGCAACCTCAGAGGTCTTGGCCACCATGAAGGGTTTGGCCACTGTAAAGGTTGTGGCCACTGAATAGGTCTTGGCCACTGAAGAGGTCTTGGCCACTGAAGAGGTCTTGGCCATCATAGAAGTTTTGGCCACCATGGAGGTCTTGACCCCCACAGAGGACTTGGCCACCCATAAAGGTCTTGGCCACCCACAAAGGTCTTGACAACTGTGGAGGTCTTGTCTGTCACGGCCTCCCTGCCCCTTCCTGGTGTCCCGGTCCTTGCTGACCATCTCCATGGTCAAACTGACCATCCTCTACCTTGGATGTCTTGGCCACTCAACCACCATGGTCGCCCCAACCTTGGCTCTTGGCCATCCTCAATGCTTTGGCCTCCTTCCCCCTGGCCTTGGCCATTCCAGTTCCTGGTCACTGCTGACCCTGGCCACAGGCCACCATGGACAAGTGACCATGGTGGACACCTCCACCAGTCTCTTTGACTCCTGGTCCTTGGTCACTCTCATGTCTTGGTCAACCCTATTATGTTGGTCATCATGGTCATCTTGACCTTGGACATCCTTGTCCTTGGCTAATGGTGACCAGGACAGCCCCAGTCCTTGGTCACTCTTGTGTCTTGGTCAACCAATTGTGTTGGCCACCATGGTCACCCTGACCTTGGACATCCTCATCCTTGGTCACTCTGGACATCTTGACCACCACAGTCACCTCAACCACGGGATGACCTTGTCCATCCTGGTTTTTGGCCAATGATGAGTGACCAGGATGACCCTTGGCTACCATGGATGTCCAGCCCATCCTGGCCCCTCAATCCTGTTGTCCTGGCCCTTGATGACCACAACCATGGGTCACCCCAGACATCTCAGCCACCGCAACCCCCAGGTCACTTACCCACCCCCTCGGCCACCCCAGCTCCGGTGTCACCCCGGTGTCCCCACTCACCGTGATGGGGACGCTTTCCTTGTTGGCCGGCATGTTGAGGACCAGCCTGGCCGTGCCATCGCGCTGGGTGGACACCTGGCCCTGGAAGCCATCGGCCTGGACGGTGACACGTGGGGCTGGGGACTCGTCAGGGTTGGAGACATAGACCTGGAGGGGACACCGGGGGACATGGGGACATTACGTGGGGACGTGGAGGGAGGGAAGGGCACTGGGAAGGGGCACTGGGAAAGGGCACTGGGAAAGGGTGGTGGCACTGGGCAGGGGCACTGGCACTGGGAAGGGGCACTGGGAAAGGGTGGTGGCACTGGGAAGGGACACTGGGAAGGGACACTGGGAAGGGGTGGTGATACCTAGAAGGGACACTGGGAAGGGACACTGGGAAAGGACACTGGGAAAGGACACTGGCACTGGGAAGGGACACCAGGAAGGGATACTGGGAAAGGGTGGTGATACCAAGAAGGGACACTGGGAAGTGACACTGGCACTGGGAAGGGACACTGGGAAAGGGCACTGGAAAAGGGACACTGGGAAGGGACACTGGCACTGGGAAGGGACACTGGGAAAGGACACTGGGAAGGGGTGGTGACACTGGGAAGGGACACTGGGAAGGGACACTGGGAAGGGACACTGGGAAGGGACACTGGGAAGGGACACTGGGAAGGGACACTGGGAAGGGACACTGGGAAGGGACACTGGGAAGGGACACTGGGAAGGGACGCTGGCACCAGGAAAGGGCCATTCCAGTGACACAGGGACAGTCCACGCTCCCCAGCCCCTCTCAGGTGACACAGGGACATCACCCAGGGACTGACTTTGGTCCCCAAATCTCCTCCACCTCCAGCCCCAGTTGTGCCCTGTCCCCATCCCAAGCCAGGACACCCCAAGGGCCCTGTGCCACCACCCTGGGCCACCACTGTCCCCAAGATCTCACCAACCGTCAGGTCAAAGGGCCTTCCTGGCTTGAAGTACTTGGGCGTGTGGGTGAAGTGGATGTTGTAGGGTGATGTCACGATCTGGATGCCGCTGCGATGGGCCTCCACCATGTCACTGCCTGTGGGGACACCGCAGTGGCCGCGTCACCGGGGGCCAGGGCTCCTTGTCCCCCGCCCCAAATGTCCCCCCATCCTTGCCGTCCCTGTCCCCCTAGTGCCCTTTGTCCCCCATGTCCCCCCTCCACCATGCTGGGCCTTCACCATGTCACCTCCTGTGGGGACAATGGCAGTGGCTGTGGCACCCAGGCCCACCCTGTCCCCTGTCCCAGATGTCCCCCCATCCTCACTGTCCCTGTCCCCCATGTCCCTCTGGGCCACCATGCTGGGCTTCCACCATGTCACAACCTGTGGGGACACTGCAGTGACCAGAGCTCCCTGTCCCCTGCCCAGGGACAACCCATGGGTGGCCTCAGATGTCCCACCATCCTTGCTGTCTCCAACCCCACATGTCCCCAGACCCACGTCACTGCTGTCCCCTCTTTGACCCCCCACTGTCCCTGTCCTCCCAAGTTCCTCATGTCCCCCATGTCCCCCTGGGCCTCCACCATGTCACTGCCTGTGGGGACACTGTAGTGGCCATGTCACCTGGGGCCAGGGCTCCCTGTCCCCCATCCCAGATGTGCCCCAATCCTTGCTGTCCCCACCCGCACACATCTCCAGACCCACGCCACTGCTGTCCCCACTTTGTCCCCCTGTCCCGCCAGTCCCCCGTGTGCCCCCACTGTCCCTGTCCCCCCGTGTCCCCGCGCAGACCTGACTCGGTGATGACAGTGACGGTGACGTAGAGGGAGTGTCCCACGAGCTCCTGGGGGTTGGGGAAACGCTCGCGCAGGTGGGCCATGGACAGCACGGCCTCGGCATCACCATCCTGGACCTGGGGACAGGGGGACAGGGTTGGGACAGGCATGGGGACAGCAGGGGGACAGCACGGCCTCAGTGTCACCATCCCGGACCTGGGGACAGGGGGACAGGGTTGGGACAGGCATGGGGACAGCAGGGGGACAGCACGGCCTCAGTGTCACCATCCCGGACCTGGGGACAGGGGGACAGGGTTGGGACAGGCATGGGGACAGCAGGGGGACAGCACGGCCTCAGTGTCACCATCCCGGACCTGGGGACAGGGGGACAGGGTTGGGACAGGCATGGGGACAGCAGGGGGACAGCACGGCCTCAGTGTCACCATCCCGGACCTGGGGACAGGGGGACAGGGTTGGGACAGGCATGGGGACAGCAGGGGGACAGCACGGCCTCAGTGTCACCATCCCGGACCTGGGGACAGGGGGACAGGGTTGGGACAGGCATGGGGACAGCAGGGGGACAGCACGGCCTCAGTGTCACCATCCCGGACCTGGGGACAGGGGGACAGGGTTGGGACAGGCATGGGGACAGCAGGGGGACAGCACGGCCTCAGTGTCACCATCCCGGACCTGGGGACAGGGGGACAGGGTTGGGACAGGCATGGGGACAGCAGGGGGACAGCACGGCCTCAGTGTCACCATCCCGGACCTGGGGACAGGGGGACAGGGTTGGGACAGGCATGGGGACAGCAGGGGGACAGCACGGCCTCAGTGTCACCATCCCGGACCTGGGGACAGGGGGACAGGGTTGGGACAGGCATGGGGACAGCAGGGGGACAGCACGGCCTCAGTGTCACCATCCCGGACCTGGGGACAGGGGGACAGGGTTGGGACAGGCATGGGGACAGCAGGGGGACAGCACGGCCTCAGTGTCACCATCCCGGACCTGGGGACAGGGGGACAGGGTTGGGACAGGCATGGGGACAGCAGGGGGACAGCACGGCCTCAGTGTCACCATCCCGGACCTGGGGACAGGGGGACAGGGTTGGGACAGGCATGGGGACAGCAGGGGGACAGCACGGCCTCAGTGTCACCATCCCGGACCTGGGGACAGGGGGGCGAGAGTGGGGGCGCGACGGG
>NW_008239051.1:50720-54907 GCF_000691975.1 Corvus brachyrhynchos | reverse complement strand
ATGGGGACAGCAGGGGGACAGCACGGCCTTGATGTCACCATCCTGGACCTGGGGACAGGGTTGGGACAGGGATGGGGACAGCAGGGGGACAGCACGGCCTCGATGTCACCGTCCTGGACCTGGGGACAGGGTTGGGACAGCAGGGGGACAGCACAGCTTCGGTGTCACCATCCTGGACCTGGGGACAGGGTTGGGACAGGGATGGCCACAGCAGGGGGACAGCAGGGGGACAGCACGGCCTCAGTGTCCCCATCCTGCACCTGTGGCCACGAGGGACAGGGCTGGGACAGGGATGAGAATGGGGACAAGGGTGGCATGATGGCAGAGCTCAGGGATGGGACAGGGATGAGAATGGGGACAAGGGTGGGGACAGGCGATGGCAGAGCTCAGGGATGGGACAGGGATGGGACAGGGCATGGAAATGGGGACAGAGGATGGGGACAGGAGAGCTCAGCCTGTGACAGGGATGGGGACAGGGACAGGGAAAAGGACACTGATGGGGAAAAGGTTGGGGACAGGGACAATGGGAGGCTCACCAGGACAGGGACGGGGACAGTGGCAGGGTTGGGGACAGGGCGGGGGACAGTGCCAGGCTCACCGCCACGCGCCGCAGGGACTGGGGGATGCTCTTCCTCTCGTCGTCCACCATGACCCCGAAGAGGACAAAGGCCGTCCCCTCCACGCGCTTCCCATACAGGTACCTGGGGACAGCACCGTGTGACCGTGTGACCGTGCCACCATGTCCCCAGCACCTCCCTGTACTGCCACCCCTGTCCCCACACCACGCTGTCACCCTATTGTCCCATGTCCCCATCCTACCAATCCTTGTCATCCCATCCCTGCCACTGCCACCACCAACGTCACTGCGTCCCTGCGTCCCCACTGCCAACCTCAGCCCCGCACTGAGCTGTCACCCCATTGTCCCATGTCCCCATCCTGCCATCCCGTGTCCCACACCATCCCATCATGTCCCACCACCTCCACCACGTCACCCTGTGTCCCCCTCACCCGCCACCCTGTCCCCGTGGACAGCAGCAGAGCAGAGCTGTCCCCTGTCCCCCCACCCCATCCCCACATGGGTGTGACCCCAGAGGGGATGGTCTTGGGGTCACCTGGCCAGGATGGACACCCGGAAATCCTGCTGGCGGTCGATGTACAGGAACTTCTCCTCGGGCTCCAGGGACACCTCAAAGCTCGGCAGCACTGCAGGGATGACATCGGTGACACCGGCGCCCCTTGGGGACAGTCCCCAGGGTCCCCCCTGCCCCCACCCTGCACCCACCGTATTCCTTGACCTCGAATTGGGTGCTGAAAACCTGATCCGGAGAATCCTCGAATTTGGCCGAAATCGTCCACATGCCCAGGCTGGAAGAGAGGAGACAGTGAGGGGACAGTGAGGGGACAGCACCAGGGATGTCCCCGGGCCACCGCGGAGGGAGGTGACACCCACCTGACGACCTCAGGAAGGTTGTGGTTGAGGGACATGATCCCGGTTTTCATCGGGGAAGACACCGGGACTTGTTTGATGATGACGTTGTCGGGCGTCTGAGGGGACACGCGGAGGGTGGGGACGATGGCGCAGGTGGCACCGTGTTACCCCCCCTGCGTCACCCCTGGGTCACCCACGGGCACCCACCTTGACCTCCACGATGACCGTCTTGGCCACCGGCTTCATGAGGTGGTCCACGGTGAAGAGGCGGCAGAGGACTGGGAGGGGACAAAAGGGACAAGGTGAGAGGGGATGAGGACAGGGTGGGGACACGGGGGACTGGGAGGGGACACAGGGGACAAGGTGGGGACACCCAGCATTGGGACGCGACACAGGGGGACAAGGTGAATGGGGACCATGAGGGGACACAGAGGACAGGGAGGGGACACGGGGGACAAAGTGACCACAAGGATGGGGATATCCAGCACTGGGAGTGGACATGGGGGACTGGGAGGGGACACAAGGGACAAGGTGAGAGGGGACAAGGGGAGAGGGGACAGTGAGGGGACACTCGGCAATGGGAGGGGACACGGGGGACAAGGTGGGTGGTGACAGGATGGGGACAGTGGGTCCCCCTGGGGACATCATGGGGAGGTCCCCAAATGGGTGCTGGGGTCCTGGTGACACCGGCACTCCAAGGTGTCCCCAACCCCCTGCAATGTCCTCACCCCCTGAAGTGTCCCCAGCCCCCTCCGAGGTGTGACAGGGAGATGTCCCCAGCCCCCCACAGTGTCCCCAGCCCCCTGAAGTGTCCCCAGCCCCCTCCGAGGTGTGACAGGGGGATGTCCCCAGCCCCCCACAGTGTCCCCATCCTCCCGAGGTGTCCTCAGGTGTCCCCTGTGGCTCACCGGTGGCCCCGGGGGTGTAGATGGGTTTGTCGGTCTGCACGAAGATGTGGCCGCTCTGCAGGGACACCAGCAGCACCTTGTCCAGTGTCACCGTGCCCACCCGCGCTGTCACCGTCACAAACTGCTTCCCCTGCGCCTGCGGCAGCGCCTTGGCCGACACCTGCGGGGACAGGGGACGTTGGGGACATTCACGGGGACTGGGGACACTGGGGACACCTGCGGGGACAGGGGATGTTGGGGACATCCACGGGGACAGGGGACATTGGTGATACCAATGGGGACAGGGAACACCAGGTCCACACCACAAGGACAGGGGACATTGGGTGACACCCATGCCACAAGGACAGGACAGGGGACACCAGGTGACATCTGTGCCACAGGGACAGGAGACACTGGGTGGCAGCAGCACCACAGGGACAGGGGACACCAGGTGACAGCTGTGCCCAGGGCTGAGGACGCTGGGGACAGTCCCCAAGGACTCCAGGGTCACCATCCCCAAGGACACCCAGGGCCACTGTCCACAAAGATCCAGAGGCGACCATCCCCCGGACACCAGGTCTGACCATCCCCAAGGAGCCCAGGAGTGACCACCCCTCTTGACATGGTGTGACTGCCCCCATGGACCCAGGGGGTGATCACCACCCTCAAAATGGTGTGACCACCTCCAAGGACCCCAGGAGTGACCACCCCCCTTGATGTGGTGTGACCGTCCCCATGGACCCAGGGGGTGACTACCCCCAAGGACCCCAGGAGTGACCACCCCTCTTAACATGGTGTGACCGTCCCCATGGACCTCAGGGGTGACCATCCCCAAGACCCCCAGGGGTGACCACCTCCCAAGGACCCCAGGGGTGACCATCTCCCTTGACATGATGTGATTGTCCGCATGGACCCCAGGAGTGACCATCCCCAAGAACCCCAGGGGTGACCACCCCCCTTGACGTGGTGTGACCATCCCCATGGACCCCAGGAGTGACCACCCCTATGGACCCCAGGAGTGACCACCCTCAAGGACCCCAGGAGTGACCATCCCCCTTGACATGATGTGATCATCCCCATGGACCCCAGGAGTGACCATCCCCAAGGCCCCCAGGAGTGACCATCCCCAAGAACCCCAGGGGTCACCACCCTCCTTGACATGGTGTGACCGTCCCCATGGACCCAGGGGGTGACTACCCCCAAGGACCCCAGGAGTGACCACCCCTCTTGATGTGGTGTGACCACCCCCAAGGACTCCAAGAGTGACCACCCCATGGACCCCAGGGGTGACCACCCCCAAGGACCGCAGGAGTGACCACCCTCCTTGACATCGTGTGACCATCCCCATGGACCCCAGGAGTGACCATCCCCAAGGACTGCAGGAGTGACCACCCCCCTTGACATGGTGTGACCCCAGGGGTGACCACCCCAAGGGACCCCAGGAGTGACCACCCCTATGGACTCCAGGAATGACCATCCCCAAGGACCCCAGGAGTGACCATCCCCCTTGACATGGTGTGACCATCCCCATGGACCCCAGGAGTGACCGGACCCATGGACCGCAGGAGTGACCATCCCCCCATGTCCCCCACCCCCTGGACATTCTCCACCCCAGGTTCAGGGTTCAGCCCCAGTTTCCCCTCCCGGGCAGTGACCGCTGGGACAATGACCCGGGGCAGTGACCGCGGGGTGGTGGCAGTGACCCGGCGGGGTGGGGACACTGTACCTTGATGGTGGCAGTGGCCATCATGCCCTCGGCCGGGCTCAGGGGCACCCGGACCTGGAACAGGACCTGGCGCTTCTGAGGGAAGTCCTGGACCATGAGCGAGGCCTCGGTGGCCGTGGTCAGTCCAGGGGCCTCCAGCACCCCG
>NW_008239051.1:49412-49947 GCF_000691975.1 Corvus brachyrhynchos | reverse complement strand
CTGAGAAACCCAAAATCTGACCCCACAGCACCCTGGGGACCTCAAAAAGTCCTGGGAACCCCAAAATCTGTCCCTACAGCACCCTGGGGACCTCACAAAGTCCTGGAGACCCCAAAATCTGTCCCCACAGCACCCTGGGGACCTCACAAAGCCCTGGGGACCCCAAAATCTGTCCCCACAGTGCCCTTGGGACCTCACAAAGCCCTGGGAACCCCAAAATCTGTCCCCACAGTGCCCTTGGGACCTCATAAAGCCCTGGGGTGTCACAGGACCCAGAAATGCCAAAATCTGTCCCTATATCACCTTGGGGACCTCACAGGATCCAGAAACCCCAAAATCTGTCCCCACAATGCCCTGGGGACCTTGTGGGACCCCATGAACACCCCCAGTCTGCCCCATGGGCCTGAAACAACCTCAAATCCCCCATTACACCCCAAATCCCCCATTATACCCCAAATCCCCCATTACACCCCAAATCCCCCATTATACTCCAAATCCCCCATTATACCCCAAATCCCCCATTACACCCCAGAAC
>NW_008239051.1:44466-47110 GCF_000691975.1 Corvus brachyrhynchos | reverse complement strand
GTCCCCCCTGGACCCTTGGTAGGACCTGGACACCGGGGTCACCTCCTGGACCTCAGCACCTGAGTCCCCCCCTGAGACCCCTGAAAGGACCTGGACACCTGGGGCCCACCTGGACCCCTGAAAGGACCTGGACACCGGGGTCCCCCTGAGACCCCTGACCGGTCCTGGACATCTCGTTCCACCAGGCCCTGGACACCGGGGTCACCTCCTGGACCTCAGCACCTGAGTCCCCCCCTGAGACCCCTGAAAGGACCTGGACACTTGGGGCCCAGCAGGACCTGGGCACCTGGGTCCCCCCTGGACCCTTGGTAGGACCTGGACACCGGGGTCACCTCCTGGATCTCAGCACCTGAGTCCCCCCCTGAGACCCCTGAAAGGACCTGGACACTTGGGGCCCAGCAGGACCTGGGCACCTGGGTCCCCCCTGGACCCTTGGTAGGACCTGGACACCGGGGTCACCTCCTGGATCTCAGCACCTGAGTCCCCCCCTGAGACCCCTGAAAGGACCTGGACACTTGGGGCCCAGCAGGACCTGGGCACCTGGGTCCCCCCTGGACCCTTGGTAGGACCTGGACACCGGGGTCACCTCCTGGATCTCAGCACCTGAGTCCCCCCCTGAGACCCCTGAAAGGACCTGGACACTTGGGGCCCAGCAGGACCTGGGCACCTGGGTCCCCCCTGGACCCTTGGTAGGACCTGGACACCGGGGTCACCTCCTGGATCTCAGCACCTGAGTCCCCCCCTGAGACCCCTGAAAGGACCTGGACACTTGGGGCCCAGCAGGACCTGGGCACCTGGGTCCCCCCTGGACCCTTGGTAGGACCTGGACACCGGGGTCACCTCCTGGATCTCAGCACCTGAGTCCCCCCCTGAGACCCCTGAAAGGACCTGGACACTTGGGGCCCAGCAGGACCTGGGCACCTGGGTCCCCCCTGGACCCTTGGTAGGACCTGGACACCGGGGTCACCTCCTGGATCTCAGCACCTGAGTCCCCCCCTGAGACCCCTGAAAGGACCTGGACACTTGGGGCCCAGCAGGACCTGGGCACCTGGGTCCCCCCTGGACCCTTGGTAGGACCTGGACACCGGGGTCACCTCCTGGATCTCAGCACCTGAGTCCCCCCCTGAGACCCCTGAAAGGACCTGGACACTTGGGGCCCAGCAGGACCTGGGCACCTGGGTCCCCCCTGGACCCTTGGTAGGACCTGGACACCGGGGTCACCTCCTGGATCTCAGCACCTGAGTCCCCCCCTGAGACCCCTGAAAGGACCTGGACACTTGGGGCCCAGCAGGACCTGGGCACCTGGGTCCCCCCTGGACCCTTGGTAGGACCTGGACACCGGGGTCACCTCCTGGATCTCAGCACCTGAGTCCCCCCCTGAGACCCCTGAAAGGACCTGGACACTTGGGGCCCAGCAGGACCTGGGCACCTGGGTCCCCCCTGGACCCTTGGTAGGACCTGGACACCGGGGTCACCTCCTGGATCTCAGCACCTGAGTCCCCCCCTGAGACCCCTGAAAGGACCTGGACACTTGGGGCCCAGCAGGACCTGGGCACCTGGGTCCCCCCTGGACCCTTGGTAGGACCTGGACACCGGGGTCACCTCCTGGATCTCAGCACCTGAGTCCCCCCCTGAGACCCCTGAAAGGACCTGGACACCTGGGTCTACCCTGAGACCCCCAACAGGTCCTGGACACCTGGTTCCACCTGGCCCTGGACACCTGGCTCCCTTCCTGGACACTTGGTAGGACTCAGACACCTTGATCCCTGCTGGACCTGGGTCAACTCCAAACCCATGGTAGAACCCCAACACCTGGGTCCCCCCTGAGACCCCCCAACAGGTCCTGGACACCTGGGTCACCTCCTGGACTCCTGGTAGCACTTGGACATCTGGGTCCTCCTGGACCAGGACATGTGGTCCCCCCTGAACCTGGACATCTGGATCCCCTCTTTGACCAAAATCCAGGTCCCTCCTTGACCCCTGAAAGAACCGGGACACCTGGGACACCTCCTGGACTCCTGGTAGGACTTGGACACCTGGGTCATCTCCTGGACTTCTGGTAGGTCTTGGACACCTGGGTCGTCCTGGACCTCAGCCATCACTGGACCCTTGGCAGGTCCTGGATACCAGGGTCTTCTTTGAGATCCCAGCACCTGGATCTTTCCTGAGACCCCCAACAGGTCCTGGACCACCTGGACCCCTCCTGGACCACCCTGGGTCACCATGTCCAGACCCCCTGGACCCCTCCTGGACCACCCTGGGTCACCATGTCCAGACCTCCTGGATCCCTCCTTGTCCACCCTGGGTCACCATGTCCAGACCTCCTGGATCCCTCCTGGACCACCCTGGGTCACCATGTCCAGACCCTCTGGACCCCTCCTGGGTCACCATGTCCAGACCCCCTGGACCCCTCCTTGGCCACTCTGGGTCACCATGTCCAGATCACCTGGACCCCTCCTTGTCCATCCTGGGTCACCATGTCCAGACCAGCTGGACCCCTCCTGGGTCACCATGTCCAGCCACCTGGACCCCTCCTGGGACCTCACTGCAGCTCCAGGCCCCAGATGCCCGGATCCCCCCACATGTCCCCATGGTCCCCCCATGGTCCCCCTTGTCCCCACCACCGGGGGCCCCCCGTGGTGGC
>NW_008239051.1:43618-44279 GCF_000691975.1 Corvus brachyrhynchos | reverse complement strand
CGCCCCCCCCCCCAGCCGTGGGGTGAACCAGGAGAAGGAGCCCATCGGCATCATCCGGACGTGGCGGTGGGACGGAGACCGACATCTGCCACTTGTCACCGGCGGTGGCCCCACGGGGCCCCAGCACCTCCGGTTCCTCCCCTTCCTGGGGGGAAGGGACCCCCTGTGCCGTGGGATCTGCCCCAGAAGGAGTTGGAGGCTCTAGGGGTCATCCAGAGGTCATCCAGCGGTCACCCAGTGGTCATCCAGTGGTCATTCAGAGGCTCCTCACTGGATACAAGGTAGGTCCTCACCTGCTGCTGCTTCTGCACAGGAGTGGTGGCACTGGGATCACACCTGCACCAGGATCTCACCTCCACTGGGATCCCATCTCCATCAGCTCCTTGCTGATCCCACCAGAACCCTCTTCCATCAACTCCTCCATAAAGGTTTATCCTGCCAGGACCCACCCCCCTGCTCCCACCTGAACCTCGTCCCTATCAACATCTCCACAGGAGTGGTCACACCTGGATCCCACCTCCATCACCTTCTTCCCAGAACTGGTTCAACCAGGTCCCATCTCCATTGGCTCCTCTGTAGAAGTTTACCCTGCCAGGACCCTCTTCCATTGGCTCCTCCTTCAAAGTTTATCCCATCTCCATCAAATCCTCCACAAAAGTTT
>NW_008239051.1:34439-41392 GCF_000691975.1 Corvus brachyrhynchos | reverse complement strand
GCGCCGTGTCCCCAGGGAGGTGTGGCGGCAATGTGCGCACTGGCTGGTGGCCGCACGCGTCCTGCCCGCCGGACACCGGGCCAGCAGCCCGGGGGGACAGGTGTGGGACCTGGCACAGGCACTACGGGACGGGGTCCTGCTGTGCCACCTCCTCAACGCCCTCCTGCCCCGCGCTGTCCCCTCCCGGGACATCTGTCCCCGACCCCAGATGTCACAGGTGAGAGCCAAGGTGGGGACAGGGGGTGGTTGGCCCAGGGAGGGATGAGGGGGGGGATGTGACAATGACGGTGACAACGGGGGCTGGGGATGGAGACGACGGTGACAATGATGGGTGTGGGTGAGGGTGGTGGCGATGATGGGGACAGTGGGGATAGAGAAAATGGGGACATTGATGGTGACAATGACAGGGTTGGTGTGACTGAGGGTAAAGGGGCAATGACAATCATGGGGACAATGGGGATGGAGACAATGGGGACATTGATGGTGACAATGACAGGGTTGGTGTGACTGAGGGTAAAGGGGCAATGACAATCATGGGGACAATGGGGATGGAGACAATGGGGACATTGATGGTGACAATGACAGGGCTGGAGTGACTGAGGGTAAAGGAGTGATGATGATGGGGACAATGGGAATGACGATGATGAGGACATTGGTGGTGACAGTGTCAGGGCTGGTGTGACTGAGGGTGATGGGGCAATGACAATCATGGGGACAATGGGGGTGGTGACAATGGGGACGTTGATGGTGACAATGACAGGGCTGGTGTGACTGAGGGTAAAGGAGTGATGACAATCATGGGGACAATGGGGATGGAGACAATGGGGACGTTGACGGTGGCATTGGGGTTGCTGGTGACAGTGACATTGATGGTGACAATGACAGAGTTGGTGTGAATAAGGTTGATGGCAACAGGGTTGATGGTGACATTGGGATTGTTGGTGAAAGTGACAGTGACGATGACAGGGCTGATGAGAACGAGGGTGATGACAATGTGATGGTGACATTGATGGTGACAGTGGTGGTGTTGGTGACAGTGCCAATCACAGTGATGGTGATGATGGTGCCAAGGAGGTCACGGTGACAATGACAGTGTTGGTGACAATGACAATCATGGTGATGGTGGTGATGATGGTGCCAAGGAGGTGATGGTGACGAAGGTGACAGTGACAAGCATGGTGATGATGGTGACGATGATGCCAAGGGAGTGACAGGGACAGGGACAATCGCCGTGTTGATGGGGGTGACAATGACAGCATTGGTGACAGAGATGATGGTGGTGCCAGTGTCACCAGTGGTGACAACGGTGGTCGTAACTGTGGAGAGATGAAGGTGTTGATGGCGACGGTGACAACGGGGGTGGCAGTGACAACAAGGGTGACACTGGGGGGGATGGCGGGTGGCACCGGTGACGGTGACACCGGTGACGGTGACACTGGCGATGGTGCCACCGCAGTTCCTGTGCCTGAGGAACATCCGCACCTTCCTGACCGCCTGCGCCGACAAATTCGGGCTGCCCAAGCACCGGCTCTTCGGCGCCTTCGACCTCTTCGATGTCCAGGACTTCGGCAAGGTGGGGTCAGGGGTCCAGCTGTCCTGGTGGGTTGGGACCCAGGGCTCTGGGTCACACCCCTTCCCCCCTCAATATCACCCGTCTGTCCCCAGGTGATTGAGACGCTCTCGACGCTCTCCTGGACCCCGATTGCACAGAGCAAAGGATTCACGTGAGTGGGCAGGACTCAGGTGTCCGGTCCCCTCCAGGAGGGACCCTGGTGTCCAGTTCCCAAGGGTCCCAGGTGTCCAGTTCCCAAGGGTCCCAGGTGTCCAGTCCTGGCATCCAGTCCCTGAGGGTCCCAGGTGTTCTGTTCCTAAGAGCCCCCACTCTCCAGTCCCTAAGGGATCTAGGTGTCCAGTCCCTGAGGGTCCCAGATGTCCAGTCCTGGTGTCCAGTCCCTGAGGGTCCCAGGTATCCCCTCCCTAAAGGTCTCAGATGTCCAGTCCCCAAGGTACCCTGATGTCCAGTTCTCAAGGGACCCAGGTGTCCAGTCCTGAGGTCCAGTCCCCCAAAGTCTAGTCCCTAATGTCCAGTCCCCGAGGGTCTCTGATGTCCGGTCCCTGAGGGTCCCCAATGTCCAGTCCCCGAGGGTCAGTCATGTCCAGTCCCTGGTGTCCAGTCCCTCAGGGTCCCTGATGTCCAGTCCCTGAGGGTCCCTGGTGTCCAGTCCCCGAGGGTCCCCAGTGTCCAGTCCCTGGTGTCCAGTCCCTCAGGGTACCTGATGTCCAGTCCCCGAGGGTCAGTGGTGTCCAGTCCCTGGTGTCCAGTCCCCGAGGGTCAGTGGCGTCCAGTCCCTGGTGTCTGGTCCCTGAGGGTCCCCAATGTCCAGTACCCAAGGGTCAGTGGTGTCCAGTCCCTGGTGTCCGGTCCCTGAGGGTCCCCAATGTCCAGTCCCCGAGGGTCAGTGGTGTCCAGTCCCTGGTGTCCAGTCCCTGAGGGTCAGTGGTGTCCGGCCATGTCTCCCCCAGGCCGTTCCCGTCCGAGGACAGCGTTGGGGACGATGACGTTTACAGCGGCCTCTCCGACCTCATCGAGTGAGTGGGGGGGTACTGGGAGGTACTGGGGGGGTCTGGGGCCACCTCAGGGGGTCCAGGGGGCTTTAAGGGGGGCAATTTGGGACAATAAGGGACATTTGGGGACATTTGGGGATATTGGGGGATCTTGGGGCCTATTAAGGGGGGATTGGGATGCCAAGGGGTACTGGGATGTACTGGGAGCTACTGGGAGGTACTGGGGGCACCTCAGAGCAGTCCTGGAGGTTTGAGGGGGGGTACTGGGGGGGCACTGGGAATGAGGACATTAAGGGGCCCCCATGGGATCTGGGGACAATCAGAGGCCCCCGGGGGGTTTGGGGGAGCTCCAGGGGGTTTGGGGGGTTCCGGGCATGTCCGAGAGGTGTCCGAGGGGGTGTCCTGTGCTGTCCCCACCACGCAGTGACACGGCCGAGGAGGACGATGACCTCTACGACTGCGTCGAGGCCGAAGGGGACGACGGTGACGACATCTACGAGGACCTGATGAGGGTCGAGCGCCCCCCGGCCACGGTGGGTGTGACCCCACAGGGGGCTGGGACACCCCCTGGACACCTGTGTCCCCCTTCCCCCGGACACCCGTGTCAACCCCCCCGGCCATCGCCGTGATTGTCCCCGACATCGGGGACATTTGGGGGGATTTGGGGGCATTTGGGACTTGGGAGACATGGGGGACATTGGGAACATTGGGAACATTGGGAACATTGGGTGCATGGGGTACACGGAGACCCTGGAGTCCATCTGCCAGGTGGGGACATTTAGGGACATTTGGGGCCATTTGGGGGCATGGGGAACATTGGGGACATTGGGGACATTGGGAACATTGGGGGCATGGGGTACACGGAGACCCTGGAGTCCATCTGCCAGGTGGGGACATTTGGGGACATTTGGGGGGTATTTGGGGACATTCGGGTACATGTGGGACATGCGGGACATTGGGAGCATTGGGAACATTGGGGGCAATGGGGTACACGGAGACCCTGGAGTCCATCTGCCAGGTGGGGACATTTGGGGACATTTGGGGGGTATTTGGGGGCATGGGGGACATGGGGGACATTGGGGACATGGGGACACTGGGGACATTGGGAACACTGGGGACATGGGGTACATGGAGATCCTGGAGTCCATCTGCCAGGTGGCGACATCGGGGACATTTGGGGGGATTTGGGGGCATTTGGGACTTGGGGGACATGGGGGACATTGGGAACATTGGGAACATTGGGAACATTGGGTGCATGGGGTACACGGAGACCCTGGAGTCCATCTGCCAGGTGGGGACATTTAGGGACATTTGGGGCCATTTGGGGGCATGGGGAACATTGGGGACATTGGGGACATTGGGGACATGGGGGAAATGGGGGACACTGGGGACACTGGGGACACTGGGGGAATTGGTTATATGGAGACCCTGGAGTCCATCTGCCAGGTGGAGACACTGGGGACATTTGGGGACATTTGGGGGTATTTGGGGGCATTGGGGGGCATTGGGGACATTTGGGGCCATTTGGGGGCATTTGGGGGCATTTGGGGGCATTTGGGGGCATTTGGGGGCATTTGGGGGCATTTGGGGGCATTTGGGGGCATTTGGGGGCATTTGGGGGCATTTGGGGGCATTTGGGGGCATTTGGGGGCATTTGGGGGCATTTGGGGGCATTTGGGGGCATTTGGGGGCATTTGGGGGCATTTGGGGGCATTTGGGGGCATTTGGGGGCATTTGGGGGCATTTGGGGGCATTTGGGGGCATTTGGGGGCATTTGGGGGCATTTGGGGGCATTTGGGGGCATTTGGGGGCATTTGGGGGCATTTGGGGGCATTTGGGGGCATTTGGGGGCATTTGGGGGCATTTGGGGGCATTTGGGGGCATTTGGGGGCATTCGGGTACATGTGGGACGTGGGGGACATGGGGGACATTGGGAACATTGGGGGCATGGGGTACATGGAGATCCTCGAGTCCATCTGTCAGGTGGGGACATCGGGGACATTTGGGAACATTTGGGGGGTATTGGGGGGCATGGGGGACATTGGGGACATTGGGGACATTGGGTACATGGAGATCCTCGAGTCCATCTGTCAGGTGGGGACATCGGGGACATTTGGGGCCATTTGGGGGCATTTGGGGACATTTGGGTACATGTGGGACATGGGGGACATGGGGGACATTGGGAACATTGGGGGCAATGGGGTACACGGAGACCCTGGAGTCCATCTGCCAGGTGGGGACATTTGGGGACATTTGGGGGGTATTTGGGGACATTCGGGTACATGTGGGACAGACATTTGGGGGCAATGGGGACATCAGGGACACTGGAGGGATTGGGGACATCGGGGGGATTTGGGACATTTGGGGACATTTGGGGGCATTTGGGGGCATTTGGGACATCGGGGGGATTGGGGACATGAGGTACATGGAGACCCTGGAGTCCATCTGTCAGGTGGGGACACTGGGGACATTTGGGGACATTTTGGGGCATTGGGGACATTGGGAGAATTGGGGATGTTGGGACCATTGGGCACATTGGGGACATTTGGGGACATTGGGAGAATCAGGGATTTTGGGGCCATTGGGGTCATTTGGGGACATTTGGGGGCATTGAGGACATTTTGGGGATATTGGGGACATTTCAGGACATTGGGGATATTGAGGACATTTTGGGGACATTGGGGATATTGGGGACATTTTGGGGACATTGGGGATATTGGAGACATTTCAGGACATTTCAGGACATTGGGGATATTGGGGACATTTTGGGGACATTGGGGATATTGGGGACATTTCAGGACATTTCAGGACATTTCAGGACATTGGGGACATTGGGGACATTTAAGGACTTTGGGGATATTGGGGACATTGGGGACATTTGGGGACATTTTGTGACATTTTAGGACATTGGGGGCGTTGGGGGCGTTGGGGACGTTGGGGACATTTGGGGACATTGGGGACATTTGGGGACATTGGATCATGGGGGACATGGGGACACAGAAGGACTCAGGGGGACATTGGGGACAGAGGTGGCCGCGCGGGGCCTCCCAGCGCTCCCAGTGCTCCCAGTAAGGGCCGGTGTCCCCTGGTGTCCCCAGCACTTCCTGCGGCCACTGCGGCACTTCCTGAGCCCGCGGGACATGGAGAGCATCTTCATCAACGTGGAGGTGACAGTGACATCGGGGCACGGGGACACGGGGACACCAGTGACACCAGGGACACTGACCAGTAACACCAGTAACACCAGTAACACTGATCAGTAACACCAGTGCCACTGACCAGTAACACCAGTGACGTGGAGGTGACAGTGACGCCGGGGCACGGGGACATGGGGACACCAGTAACACCAGTGACACTGACCAGTAACACCAGTAACACTGACCAGTAACACCAGTGACGTGGGGACACCAGTGACACCAGTGACACTGACCAGTAACACCAGTAACACTGACCAGTAACACCGACCAGTAACACCAGTGCCACTGACCAGTGCCACTGACCAGTAACACCAGTGACATGGAGGTGACAGTGACACTGGGGCACGGGGACATGGGGACACCAGTGACACCAGTGACACTGACCAGTAACACCAGTAACACCAGTAACACTGATCAGTAACACCAGTGCCACTGACCAGTAACACCAGTGACGTGGAGGTGACAGTGACGCCGGGGCACGGGGACATGGGGACACCAGTAACACCAGTGACACTGACCAGTAACACCAGTAACACTGACCAGTAACACCAGTGACATGGAGGTGACAGTGACACCGGGGCACGGGGACATAGGGACACCAGTGACACCAGTAACACTGACCAGTAACACTGACCAGTAACACCAGTGACATGGGGACACCAGTGACACTGACCAGTGCCACTGACCAGTAACACCAGTGACATGGAGGTGACAGTGACACTGGGGCACGGGGACATGGGGACACCAGTGACACCAGTGACACTGACCAGTAACACCAGTGATGTGGGGACACCAGTGACACTGACCAGTAACACCAGTAACACTGACCAGTAACACCAGTGACGTGGGGACACCAGTGATACTGACCAGTGACACTGACCAGTGACACTGACCAGTAACACCAGTGATGTGGGGACACCAGTGACACTGACCAGTAACACCAGTGATGTGGGGACACCAGTGACACTGACCAGTAACACCAGTAACACTGACCAGTAACACCAGTGACGTGGGGACACCAGTGATACTGACCAGTGACACTGACCAGTGACACTGACCAGTAACACCAGTGATGTGGGGACACCAGTGACACTGACCAGTAACACCAGTGATGTGGGGACACCAGTGACACTGACCAGTAACACCAGTAACACTGACCAGTGACACTGACCAGTAACACCAGTGATGTGG
>NW_008239051.1:29579-31432 GCF_000691975.1 Corvus brachyrhynchos | reverse complement strand
GGATTTCGGGTGGATTTGGGGTGTCCATCCCAGTTTCCTCTTCTACAGCCGCTATGGCAGCCAGGTGGATTTTGGGTGGATTTAGGTCAATTTTGGGTGGATTTCTGTGAATTTGGTTGGATTTGGATGGATTTTGGGTGGATTTGGGGTGGATTTTGGGTGGATTTCGGGTGGATTTGGGGTGTCCATCCCAGGTTCCTACTCTACAGCCGCTATGGCAGCCAGGTGGATTTTTGGTGAATTTAGGTCAATTTTGGATGGATTTAGGTCAATTTTGGGTGGATTTCTGTGAATTTGGTTGGATTTGGATGGATTTTGGGTGGATTTTGAGTGGATTTTGGGTGGATTTCAGGTGGATTTGGGGTGTCCATCCCAGGTTCCTCTTCTACTGCCGCTACTGCAGCCAGGTGGATTTTGGGTGGATTTAGGTCAATTTTGGGTGGATTGCTGTGAATTTGGTTGGATTTTGGGTGGATTTGGGTGGATTTGGGGTGTCCATCCCAGGTTCCTGCTCTACGGCCGCTACTGCAGCCAGGTGGAAGCAGCCGCCCGGCGCCTGGACCAATTGTCCACCTGCACTGACCTGCGCATGAAGCTCCAGGTAAATCCCAAAACCACCCCAAAACCACCCCAAAACCACCCCGAAATCCCCCAGAACCTCCAGGTAGCCCCACAAACCCCCAATCCCTATGACCCAAATAATCCCAAATCATCCCAAATGACCCCAATCTCCCCCCACCCCTCCCCAATGACCCCAAAGGCCCCAAATCCCCCCCACCTCTCCCAGTTTCCCTGACTCCCAAATGACCCCAATGACCCTGATGACCCCAAACTGACCCCTGCTGATCCCCATCCTGATGACCCCAAATGACCCCAGTCCCCCCTTCCCAGATCCCCCATGACCCCAGATGACCCCCAAATGACCTGAAATGACCCCAAATGACCCCAAGTGACCTCAAGTGACCCTAAAATACTCCAATGACCTCAATAACCCCAAATGACCGCAATGACCTCAAGGACACCAGTGGCCCCACTGACCCCCACTGCCCCCAGTGACCCCAGTCCCTCTGACCCCTCCCAATCCCAATGACCACAATGACACCAGTGTCCTCCCATAACTCAAAATGACCCCAAATGACCCCAAATGACCCCAAATGACCCCAACTAACCCCAAATGACCCCAACTGACCCCAGCTGACCCCAAATGACCCAAACTGACCCCAGCTGACCCCAACCGACCCCAGCTGACCCCAACTGACCCCAAACTGTCCCCAGGAGTGCTCCCAGCGCGCCAACAACGGGCGCTTCTCGCTGCGGGATCTGCTGATGGTGCCCATGCAGAGGGTGCTGAAATACCACCTGCTGCTCCAGGTGACACCCCTGGGACACCTGGGGACACCTGGGGAGGGCTGGGACACACCTGGGCACAGCTGGGGACACCTGGGGAGGGAGTGGCACACCTGAGACACCTGGGGGACACACCTGGGACACACCTGGGCACAGCTGGGCACCTGGGGATGGCTGGGACACCTGGGCACAGCTGGGACGCAGCTGGGACACATCTGGGGACACACCTGGGCACAGCTGGGGACACACCTGGGGACACACCTGGGACCCCTGGGACACCTGGGGACACCTGGGGACAGCTGGGACACACCTGGGGACACCTGGGACACCTGGGACACACCTGGGACACGTGTGAGACACACCTGGGACACAGCTGGGCACACCTGGGACACAGCTGGGGACACCTGGGGACAGCTGGGACACACCTGGGGACAGCTGGGACACCTGGGGAGGGAGTGGCACCTGGGGGACACCTGGGGACACACCTGGGACACACCTGGGGACAC
>NW_008239051.1:21937-27904 GCF_000691975.1 Corvus brachyrhynchos | reverse complement strand
TCCCCAGCCTCAGATTATCCCAGATGATCCCAAATCCCCCCGAGTGTCCGGCTCTGCCTGCACAACATGGTGGGGACCCCCCAGGACCCCCCAGAGCCTCCCCTTGGGACCCCTCCCAGGTGTCCCATTCCCAATGTCCGGCCCATTCCCAATGTCCCCTTCCCGTGATTGGCCCATTCCCGCTGCCCATCCCATTCCTGTGTCCCATTCCCGATGTCCATCCTGTTCCCACTGTCCCATTCCCGATGTCCATCCCACTCCCGTGTCCCATTCCTGATGTCCCATTCCCAATGTCCCATTCCTGGTGTCCCATTCCCGATGCCCATCCCCTTCTCGTGTCCCGTTCCCAGTGTCCCATTCCCAATGTCCCATTCCTGGTGTCACATTCCCGATATCCATCCCCTTCCCGTGTCCCGTTCCCGGTGTCCCATTCCCGATGTCCATCCTGTTCCCCATGTCCCATTCCCGATGTCCATCCCATTCCTGTGTTCCATTCCCAATGTCCCATTCCTGGTGTCACATTCCCGATATCCATCCCCTTCCCGTGTCCCGTTCCCGGTGTCCCATTCCCGATGTCCATCCTGTTCCCGGGGTCCCATTCCCAGTGTCCATCCTCTTCCTGTGTCCCGTTCCCGGTGTCCCATTCCTGATGTCCATCCCCTTCCCATGTCTCATTCCCGGTGTCCCATTCCCGATGTCCCATCCCGTTCCCGTGTCCCATTCTTGATGCCCATTCCCAATGTCCATCCCCCTCCTGTGTCCCGTTCCCGGTGTCCCATTCCTGATGTCCATCCCCTTCCCATGTCTCATTCCCGGTGTCCCATTCCCGATGTCCCATCCCGTTCCCGTGTCCCATTCTCGATGCCCATTCCCAATGTCCATCCCCGTCCTGTGTCCCGTTCCTGGCGTCCCATTCCCGATGTCCCATTCCCAATGTCCATCCCCTTCCCATGTCCCGTTCCCGGTGTCCCATTCCCAATGTCCATCCCACTCCTGTGTCCCGTTCCTGGTGTCCCATTCCCGATGTCCCATTCCCAATGTCCATCCCCTTCCCATGTCCCGTTCCCGGTGTCCCATTCCCGATGTCCCATCCCGTTCCCGTGTCCCGTTCCCAGCCGCAGTCCCTGGCGCAGTTCGGACGCCCCAAGATCGATGGGGAGCTGAAGGTCTCCAGCACCGAGAGACGCTCCAAGGTGGACAGGTGGGCGAGGGACACCTGGGGACAACTTGGGGACACCTGAGGACACCACAGGAACACCTCAGGGACACCACAGAGATATGGGGACACCTTGGGGACATCCACAGGGACACTTCTGGGAACATGGGGGACATCAATGGGGACAACACAGGGACACCATGAGGATACCATGGGGACAACAGAGGGACACCTTGGGAACATGGGAAAACAGGGACACCCCCATGGGGACAACCTTGGGGACACCCTTGGGGACGCAAGAATGGGAACACAGGGACACTTGGGGACACCACTGTCATGGAGCCAGGGCCACTCCAGGACAGTGACGGGGACACCCCACAGCACGTGGTGGCCTTGGGGACACGGTGCCAACCCTGCCACTGTCCCCATGTATGGCTTCCTGCTGGACAAGGCCCTGATCATCTGCAAGCGCCGTGGGGACTCCTACGAGACCAAGGACGTGGTGGACCTGCAGAGCCACCAACTGCGGGACGGTGGCCTTGGGCCCCGCGACGGCAAGAAGGTACCGGGAACACCACAGAGACTTCAGGGCCTGGGGGACCCCAGTGTCCAGGTTCCTCTGGTCCCAGTGTCCTCTTCCCAAAGGACCCAGGTGGACGCAGGTGTCCACTCTGGTGGATCCCAAAATGCTGGTCACTGGTGGTCCCAAGTGTCCAGTTCCCAATGGTCCCAAGTGTCCAGGTCTGGTGGATCCCAGGATCCTGGTCACTGGTGGACACAGATGTCCAGTTCCCAGGGTCCCAGTGTTCTCTTTCCAAAGAACCCTCATGGTCCCACGTGTTCCGGTCCCTCTGATCCCGGTGTCCTCTTCCCAAAGGATCCAGGTGGACACAGGTTTCCCAAGATCCTGTTTCCTGGTGGACACTGATATCCAGATCTGGTGGATCCCCAGATCCTGGTCCCTGGCGGTCCCAAATGTCCACATCTGGTGGACCCCAACATTGTTTCCTGGTGGATCCCAGGATCCTCTTCCCTGGTGGATCCCAAAACCCCGTTCTTTGGTGGATCCCAGGATCCTCTTCCCTGGTGGACCCCAAAACCCCTTTCTTTGGTGGATCCTCTAGATCCTGGTCCCTGGTGAACCCCAAACCCCCTTTCTTTGGTGGATCCCAGGATCCTCTTCCCTGGTGGACCCCAAAACCCCTTTCTTTGGTGGATCCCCAGATCCTGGTCCCTGGTGGATCCCAAAACCCTTTTCTTTAGTGGATCCTCTAGATCCTGGTCCCTGGTGGATCCCAAAACCCCTTTCTTTGGTGGATGCCCAGATCCTGGTCCCTGGTGGACCCCAAAACCCCTTTCTTTGGTGGATCCTCTAGATCCTGGTCCCTGGTGAACCCCAAAACCCCTTTCTTTGGTGGATCCTCAGATCCTGGCCCTTGATGGACCCCAAAACCCTTTTCTTTGGTGGATCCCAGGATCCTGGTCCCTGGTGAACCCCAAAACCCCTTTCTTTGGTGGATGCCCAGATCCTGGTCCTTGGTGGACCCCAAAACCCCGTTCTTTGGTGGATCCTCCAGATCCTGGTCCCTGGTGAACCCCAAAACCCCTTTCTTTGGTGGATCCCAGGATCCTGGTCCCTGGTGGACTCCCAAATGTCCAGATCTGGTGGATCCCAACATTCTGTTCCCTGGTGAATCCCAGGATCCTGGTCCCTGGTGAACCCCAGTGGCCACATCCCCAGTGGACACTCCACCACTCAGTGACCCTGGGGATGGGGGGTGTGTGGCCACCCCCAGTGTCCTCAGTGCCACCAATGCAGGGGGCGTGGCTGACCCCTCCCCACCCCCACAGTGGTCCCACACCTTCATGCTGCTGGACACGGCCGGGCTGCAGGACTACGAGCTCTTCTTCAAGACGCGCGAGCTGAAGAAGAAGTGGCTGGAGCAGTTCGAGATGGCCCTGTAGGTGGCCATGTCCCCATGGAAGGGTCACACTTGCCCCACTGGATGGTCCCAGGGTGGCCCAGTTTGTCCCCACCAGACCCAGGTCCCCCTCCAACCCATGTCCGGCAGGTCCAACATCTTCCCCGAGCACGCCCTGGCTGACGGACACGAGTTCCAGATGTTCTCCTTCGAGGACACCACGTCCTGCAGGGCCTGCCAGATGTTGCTGTCAGGGGGGTTTGGAGGTGGGGTCAGGTCTGGGTGGGTCATGCCCTTGGGGGTGGTGAAGTCAAGGAGGATCAAGCCTGGGGTGGGTCAAGGTGGGATTGGTGATGGAGGGTGTGGGTGGGGTCAGGATGGGTCAAGCCTTGGGTGGGTTAAAGGCTGGGGGGGTCAAGGAGCTTCTTGGGGGTCAAGCCTTGAGTGGCTCCAAGGTGGGTCAAGGGTTGGTTGGAGGTCAAGGGGTCAAAGTGGGTGAAGGTGGAGTGGATGAAAACAAGATGGGTCAAGACCAGGTTGGGTCAAGGCTGGAGGTCAAGGTGGGTCAGGGATTGAGTGGAGGTCAAGGGGTCAAGGTGGGTTAAGTTTGGTTGGACACCAAGGGGGGTCAAGAGTTGGTTGGAGCTCAAGATGGATCAAGGGTTGGGGTGGACGCCAAGGTGGGTCAAGGGTTGAATGGAGGACAAGGTTGGTCAAGGTTGGGTGAAGGCCAAAGTGGGTCAAGAGTTGGTTGGAGGTCAAGGTTAGTCAAGGTTGGGTGGAGTTCAAGGGGTCAAGGTGGGTCAAGAGTTGGTTGGAGGTCTGGGTGGGTCAAGGGTTGGGTCAAGACCAAGGTGGGTCAAGGGTTGAATGGATGTCAATGAAGTGGGTCAAGATCAAAGTGATTCAGAGGTTGGTTGGAGCTCAAGATGGATCAAGGGTTGGGGTGGACGCCAAGGTGGGTCAAGGGTTGAATGGAGGACAAGGTTGGTCAAGGTTGGGTGAAGGCCAAAGTGGGTCAAGAGTTGGGTGGAGGTCAAGCTTGGGTGGAGTTCAAGGGGTAAAGGTGGGTCAAGGTTG
The DNA here is from genome assembly GCF_000691975.1 of Corvus brachyrhynchos. Taxonomy (NCBI): domain Eukaryota; kingdom Metazoa; phylum Chordata; class Aves; order Passeriformes; family Corvidae; genus Corvus; species Corvus brachyrhynchos. The sequence continues at coordinate 23,746 of NW_008239051.1, read as the reverse complement.
GTTGGAGATCAGGGTGGGTCAAGGGTTGGGTCAAGACCAAGGTGGGTCAAGGGTTGCTTGGAGGTCAAAGCCAAGGTGGATCAAGGCCTGGGTGGGCCAAGGTCAAGGTTGGACCCTCCAGGTTGAATGATCCCAGTGGGACCAACCTGGCCCAAGATCCAAGTGGGTCATGGATTGGTCACTCCTGGGTGGGCTCAGGTGGGTGTGGGGCACGGCTGGTGGTGTCCCCTGTGGCCGTGACCCTGCGTCCCCCCCGTGTCCCCCCTGTGTCCCCAGGGGCACCCTCTACCAGGGCTCTCGCTGCAGCCGCTGCCGGGCCCCAGCCCACAAGGAGTGCCTGGGGCGGGTGGGGACCTGCGGGAAGGCCGGAACTGGTGAGGAGCATCATGGGATTGGGGAGGGGCATTGTGGGATTGGGGAGGGGGATCAGGGAATGGGGGAGGGGCATTTTGGGATTGGGGAGGGGCATTGTGGGATTGGGGAGGGGCATTTTGGGATTGGGGAGGGGACATGGAGAGGAAATGGGGTAGGGATGGGGGTAAGTAGGATGGGGAGAGTGGGGCATCATGGGATACAAGATGGCTGACACTGAGTATTATGGGATACAAGATGGCTGACACAGCACAGGGCATTGTGGGATACAAAGTGGCTGACCCTGAGTATTATTAGATACAAGATGGCTGACACAGAATAGGGCATTGTGGGATACATAATGGCTGACACTGAGTATTATCAGATACAACATGGCCGACACAGCGCAGGGCATTGTGGGATACAAGATGGCTGACACTGAGGATTATCAGATACAAGATGGCTGACACAGAATAGGGCATTGTGGGATACAAGATGGCTGCCATTGAGTATTATGAGATACAAGATGACCAGCAGAACACAGGGCATTGTGGGATACAAGATGGCTGCCATTGAGTATTATGAGATACAAGATGACCAGCAGAACACAGGGCATTGTGGGATACAAGATGGCTGCCATTGAATATTATGCGATACAGCATGGCCAACACAGCGCAGGGCATTGTGGGATACAAGATGGCTGCCATTGAGTATTATGAGATACAAAATGGCTGCCATTGAGTATTATGGGATACAAGATGGCTGACACAGCGCAGGGCATTGTGGGATACAAGATGGCTGACAGCGGTCACCCGTAGGCCGCTAATTACCGCAGCATTAATTAGAGGATGGGTTAATGAATGCCATCGTTAATTACAGCAGGCATTAATAAGCACCAGGATTAATTAAGGGAGGGGCCAACTAGCCCCATCATTAATTAGAGGCAGGTTTAATTACCTCCGTCATTAATTAGGGGAGGGGCTAATTACTCCATAATTAATTAGAGCAGGGGCTAATTACCCCAGCTCTGATTGGCTCCAGCATTAAATAGGAAAGGGACTAATTACCCCATTCTTAATCAGGAGAGGACTTAATTACCCCATAGTTAATTAAGAGAAGCTGTAATTACCCCATTACTAATTAAGGCACGGACTAATCACCATATCATTAATAAGAACACGAATTATTTACCCCATCATTAATTAAGGAGTGGGCTAATTATCCATTAATAATTAGGGGACGGGCTAATTACCCCATCATTAGTTAAGAGGTGGGCTAATTATCCATTAATAATTAGGGGATGGGCTAACTACCCCATCATTAATTAAGGAGTGGGCTAATTATCCATTAATAATTAGTGATGGGCTAATTACGCCACCATTAATTAATTAATTAATTAAAGCGCTAATTACCCCCATTAACAAGTCCTTCCCCCCCCCAGATCCCGCCTCCGGCCCC
>NW_008239051.1:20158-20372 GCF_000691975.1 Corvus brachyrhynchos | reverse complement strand
ACCCCTGAGATGGGGATGGGACCTTCGGGGTGAGGGTGGGACCCCCGGGGTGGGGGTGGGACCCCTGAGATGGGGATGGGACCCCTGAGATGGGGATGGGACCCCCAGGGTGGAGTTGAGACCACCGAAATGGGGATGGGACCCCCAGGGTGGGAATGGGAGCCTCGGGGTGGGAATGGGACCCCTGAAATGGGGATGGGACCCCCGGGGTGGG
>NW_008239051.1:19506-19913 GCF_000691975.1 Corvus brachyrhynchos | reverse complement strand
GAAAGGGACCCCCCAGGGTTCGGTGGGACCCCTGAAATGGGGATGGGACCCCCGGGATGGGGCCCCTGAGATGGGAAAGGGACCCCCCAGGGTTCGGTGGGACCCCTGAAATGGGGATGGGACCCCCGGGATGGGGCCCCTGAGATGGGAAAGGGACCCCCCAGGGTTCGGTGGGACCCCTGAAATGGGGATGGGACCCCCGGGATGGGATTAGGACCCCCAGGGTGGGGTTGGGACCCCTGAAATGGGGAGGGGACCTGCGAGATGGGGATGGGACCCCCCAGGGTGGGGTTGGGACCCCTGAAATGGGGAGGGGACCTGCGAGATGGGGATGGGACCCCCCAGGGTGGGGTTGGGACCCCTGAAATGGGGACGGGACCCCTGAAATGGGAATGGGACCCCCGGGG
>NW_008239051.1:17848-18520 GCF_000691975.1 Corvus brachyrhynchos | reverse complement strand
CCCCCTCTCCCCCCCTCAGGTGCCGCTGCCGGATCTGTCCGTGTACCCCTGGTCGGTGGTGGGACCCCAAATCCTTCCCTGAGACCCCCAAATCCTCCCCTGGGAGCCCAAATCCTCCCCTGGGACCCCAAATTCTCCTCTGGGACCCCCAAATCCTTCCCTGAGACCCCCAAATCCTCCCTCTGGTACCCCAAATCCTCCCCCAAACCCCCAAATCCTCCCCTGGAACCCCCAAATCCCCCTCTGTGACCCCAAATCCTACCCTGAGACCCCAAATCCTTCCCTGGGACCCCCAAATTCTCCTCTGGGACCCCAAATCCTCCCGTGGGACCCCCAAATCTTCCCCTGAACCCCCCAAATTCTCCTCTGGGACCCCAAATCCTCCCGTGGGACCCCCAAATCTTCCCCTGAACATTCTCCTCTGGGACCCCCAAATCCTTCCCTGAGACCCCCAAATCCTCCCTCTGGTACCCCAAATCCTCCCCCAAACCCCCAAATCCCCCTCTATGACCCCAAATCCCCCTCTGTGACCCCAAATCCTCCCCTGGGACCCCAAATCCTTTCCTGGAACCCCAAATTCTTCTCTGGGATCCCCAAATCCTCCCCTGGACCCCCCAAATGCTCCCCTGAGACCCCAAATCCTTCGCTGAGACCCCCCAAATCCTCCCCTGG
>NW_008239051.1:11923-13307 GCF_000691975.1 Corvus brachyrhynchos | reverse complement strand
CCCCTCTCAGGGTCCCCCCATACCCCCCAGCCCCCCCCCAATCATCCTCAAGGTCACCCCATAACTCCCAGGACCCCCCAAATCCTTCCTTATGGTCACCCCATAACCCTCAGGAGACCCAAAATCCTTCCCCAGCCCTTCCAGGAACCCCAAATCCCCTCTCAGGGTCACCCCATAACCCCCAGGACCCCCCAAATTCACATCAAGGTGACGGCGAGCGAGGGGCTCTATAGGGTCACCGAGAAAAAGGCCTTCAAGGGGCTGGTGGTGAGAGCGCGACCCCAAAAGCTTCTCGGGGGACATCCCAGAAATCCCGGCAAGCCCAAATCCTTCCTCAGGGTCACCCCATAACTCCTAGGAACCCCAAATCCTTCCCCAGCCCTTCCAGGAACCCCAAATTCACTGTCAGGGTCACCCCATAACCCTCAGGACCCCCAAAATCCTTCCTGGGGTGGTTTTTGGGGTCATTGCTCCTTCTCAGGGTGGTTTTGGGGTCACTGATCCCTTCAGGGGGGTTTTTGGGGTCACGGATCCCCTTCTGGGGCGGTTTTTGGGGTCCCTGATCCCCTCTGGGAGGTTTTTGGGGTCACTGATCCCCTCTGAGTGGTTTTGGGGTCACTGATCCCCTCTGGAGTGATTCTGGGGTCGCTGATCCCCTCAGGGGGGTTTTTGGGGTCGCTGATCCCCTCTGGAGTGATTTTGGGGTCACTGATCCCCTCAGGGTGGTTTTGGGGTCACTGATCCCCTCTGAGTGGTTTTGGGGTCACTGATCCCCTCTGGAGTGATTCTGGGGTCGCTGATCCCCTCAGGGGGGTTTTTGGGGTCGCTGATCCCCTCTGGAGTGATTTTGGGGTCACTGATCCCCTCAGGGTGGTTTTGGGGTCACTGATCCCCTCTGAGTGGTTTTGGGGTCACTGATCCCCTCTGGAGTGATTCTGGGGTCGCTGATCCCCTCAGGGGGGTTTTTGGGGTCGCTGATCCCCTCTGGAGTGATTTTGGGGTCACTGATCCCCTCAGGGTGGTTTTGGGGTCACTGATCCCCTCTGAGTGGTTTTGGGGTCACTGATCCCCTCTGGAGTGATTCTGGGGTCGCTGATCCCCTCAGGGGGGTTTTTGGGGTCGCTGATCCCCTCTGGAGTGATTTTGGGGTCACTGATCCCCTCAGGGTGGTTTTGGGGTCACTGATCCCCTCTGGGGCTGTTCTGGGGTCTCCGATTCCTTCAGGGCAGTTTTTGGGGTCCCTGATCCCCTCTGGGTGGTTTTTGGGGTCACTGACCCCTTCAGGGCAGTTTTTGGGGTCACTGATCCCCTCTGGGGTGGTTTTTGGGGTCACTGATCCCCTCTGAGTGGTTTTTGGGGTCACTGATCCCCTCTGAGGGGTTTT
>NW_008239051.1:9325-10488 GCF_000691975.1 Corvus brachyrhynchos | reverse complement strand
ATTTTGGGGTTCCTGGGGGTTGTGGGGTGACCCTGAGGGGGAATTTTGGGGTTCCTGGGGGTTGTGGGGTGACCCTGATGGGGAATTTTGGGGTTCCTGGGGGCTCTGGGGTGACCCTGAGTGGGAATTTTGGGGGTCCTGGGGGTTATGGGGTGACCCTGAGGGGGAATTTTGGGGTTCCTGGGGGTTGTGGGGTGACCCTGATGGGGAATTTTGGGGTTCCTGGGGGCTCTGGGGTGACCCTGAGTGGGAATTTGGGATTCCTGGGGGTTGTGGGGTGACCCTGAGTGGGAATTTGGGGGTTCCTGGGGGTTCTGGGCTGACCCTGAGGGTGATTTTGGGGTTCCTGGGAGTTACGGGGTGACCCTGAGGGGGTCTCTGTCCCCTGGTGCCACCCAAAACTTCAGCTTGAGCAAGGCTGGGAGAGTTTGGGGTTGGAATTGGGGATTTCACCGTGTCCCTCCGTCCCTTCTGTCCATCTGTCCCTCCGTCCCGTCTGTCCCTCTGTCCCTTCTGTCCCTTTGGGGCCCGCAGGCCCCCTCCCGCCCCCCCACCGCCGACCCCCACCCCACAGTGTCCATAGGGTCACCCCACACCACTGACCCCATCCCCACCCCACAGGGTCCATAGGGTCACCCCACACCACTGGCCCCCACCCCACAGGGCCACTCCAGGCCCCCTGACCCCATCCTCACATGGTCAGTGGGGTCAGTGGGGCCACCCCACACCACTGCCCCCCACCCCACAGTGTCCAGGGGGTCACCCCACACCACTGACCCCATCCCCCACATGGTAAGTGGGGTCACTCCACACCACTGACCTCCACCCCACAGTGTCCGTGGGGTCACTCCAGGTCCCCATACCCCATCCCCACCCCACAGGGTCCATAGGGTCACCCCACACCACTGACCCCCACCCCACAGTGTCCAGGGGGTCACCCCACACCACTGACCCCAACCCCATGTCCCCTCTCTGTCCCTCTGTCCCTCTGTCCCTCTCTGTCCCTCTCTGTCCCTCTGTCCCCTCTCTGTCCCTCTGTCCGTCTGGCCCCAGGTGCCATCCGCAGTTTCGGCTCGGCCAAGGCCCGCTATGACTTCAGCGCTCGGGACCGGACGGAGCTGTCGCTGCGGGAAGGGGACATCGTCCGTGTCCTCAGCAAGAAG
>NW_008239051.1:7167-7989 GCF_000691975.1 Corvus brachyrhynchos | reverse complement strand
CACAGCACTGACCTCCACCCCACAGTGTCCGTGGGGTCACTCCAGGTCCCCATACCCCATCCCCCCCCCACAGGGTCCATAGGGTCACCCCACACCGCTGCCCCCCACCCCACAGTGTCCAGGGGGTCACCCCACCCCACTGCCCCCTGTCCTGACCTGTCCCCTCTCCCCAGGTGGGTGGGTTTCCCGCCAATTACGTGGACGAGGATTATTCGGATTATTGCTGACGGGGCCACCCCGAATCCGCGGCCCCCGATGTCCCCAAACCCCAAATCCCGTTAATTTATGCCTCTTCCCGCCCGGGAGGGACAATAAACGAGGATGAGGATGAGGATGAGGATGAGGATGAGGATGAGGATGAGGATGAGTTCCAGAGGGGCATTTTACGGGAAAGGGCCCCGAATGTCCGGGCCTGGCACGGAATTCCAGGAAAAGGCCGCGAATGTCCGGCCGGGGGCAGAGGTCAAGGCCGGATACTTGGGTTGGATCCCTGGGATGGATCCAAGTGTCCGAGCAGGGATGAGTCCGGCAGGAAGGGAATTCCGGGATTACGGGAAGGGAATTCCGGGATTTTGAAAAGGGAATTCCAGGATTACGGGAAAGGAATTCCAGGATTTTGAAAAGGGAAACGGGGTGGTCAGACAGGGATTTGTCCGGGGGGGTTCTGGGAAGCGGGGTCCAAGTGTCCGGCAGGGATGGGATTGTGGGGTCAGTGTGTCCGGACAGGGGTCCAAGTGTCCGGCAGGGGTGGGATTGTGGGGTCAGTGTGTCCGGACAGGGGTCCAAGTGTCCGGCAGGGGAGGGATGGTGGGGGCGGTGTGT
>NW_008239051.1:4118-5937 GCF_000691975.1 Corvus brachyrhynchos | reverse complement strand
GGGCTCAGTGTGTCCGGACAGGGGTCCAGGTGTCCAGCAGAGATGGGATTGTGGGGTCAGTGTGTCCGGACAGGGGTTGGATTGTGGGGTCAGTGTGCCCGGACAGGTGTCCAGGTGTCCAGCAGGGGTTGGATTGTGGGGTCAGTGTGTCCGGACAGGGGTCCAGGTGTCCAGCAGAGATGTCACCACGGGCTCAGCGTGTCCGGGCCGCGATGTGACCCTGGGGTTGAACCCAGCAATGACCCCAAGTGTCCACGTGGTGACAAAGCCGTGCGGCCACCACAGGGACGAAGCCCTTTGGGGTCATCCCCTCCACCATCAGATCCTTTGGGATCAGCTCCGAGTGTCCACCCATGGCCACCCCAGCCCGGCCATTCCATGCCACGAGTGACCACCGGCCTCAGCCCGGTCCTGAGGGGGAAGAACTGGGGGGAGGGAAGCGGTTTTTGGGGCCGGCCGGTGGTTCGGGGCCGGTCGAGGCCGTTTCACTTCCCCTTTTCCACTGGCTCCGTGGGGCCACCGCGTCCCCTCCTGGGCCACCGCGTCCCCTCCTGGGCCACCGTGTCCCCTCCGGCCGTGCCATGGGTTGCCCCCCCCTCGCCATTTGGCTCCAGAGTGAGTTGGGGTCACCCCACACCCGGGGGGTGGAGTTTGGGGGGGGAAATGGAGGGAAATGGAGGGAAATGGGAAAAGGGAAACTGAGGCAGGGAGGGAAGTTTGGGGGGAGGGCTGGGAGAGCTGCTGGGCTGAGCAGCCCAAACCGGCCTGAAACGGTCCCAAAGCTGCCCAAAAATTGCCCCAAAACTACGTGAAATGATCCCCAAATGGTCTGAAATTGCCCCGAAGTGCCTGAAATTGCCCCAAAATTGCCTTAAATCACCCCAAATCGGCCTGAAATTGCCCCCAAACTGCCTGAAATCTCCCCAAAACGCCCTGAAATCACCCCCAAATGGCCTGAAATTGCCCCAAAACTGCCTGAAATCACCCCCAAATGGCCTGAAATTGCCCCGAAATGCCTGAAATTGCCCCGAAATGCCTGAAATCGCCCCAAAGCACCCTGAAATCACCCCCAAATGGCCTGAAATTGCCCCAAAACTGCCTGAAATCACCCCCAAATGGCCTGAAATTGCCCCAAAACTGCCTGAAATCACCCCCAAATGGCCTGAAATTGCCCCAAAACTGCCTGAAATCACCCCCAAATGGCAGAACCATTACTTCCCAAGATCGCGTCCAACAGGCTCAAGCAGGGTTCCTCTGCTACCAGGAAGCCCCAGAATGCCTGAAATTGCCCCAAAACTGCCTGGAAACACCCCCGAACAGCCCGAAATGCCCCCAAACTTGCCTGAATTCACCCCCAAAAGACCTGGAATTGCCCTAAACCAGCCTGAAAATGCCCCAAAATGGCCCTAAATCATCCCAAATCGGCCTGAAATTGCCCCGAAATTTGCTGAAATCACCCCCAAAAAAGGAGAAATTTGACCCAAAAAGAGGGAATTTGACTCCCCACCCCCCACGAAGGTTTTTGAACCCTCTGGGGGTGTGGACACCAAAACAAGGGGGATTGGCCCCAAAAAGGGGAGGTTGACCCTAAAAAAAGGGGGAGGGGGGTCAAGTCCCGAGGAGGGAAAAAGGCCCCGAAAACTGGGGATTGAGCCCCAAAATCCGGGGATTTTCCTCCAAAAAAAAAAGGGGGATTTTGGGTGCCAAAACCGGGCTTTGCCCCCCCCCCGCAGTTGGGTGCTCGGGGTCCTGCGGGAGGGGTCACGCTCTGAGGGGACACTGATGTCCCCCCCCTTGTCCCCCCCCTTGTTCCCCTCCC
>NW_008239051.1:2977-3328 GCF_000691975.1 Corvus brachyrhynchos | reverse complement strand
GGGGGGGGGGGGAGGGAGAGAGGGGAAGGGGGGACAGAGGGAGGGAGGGATGGACAGGAGGGTGGACAGAGGGATGGACAGAGGGAGGGACAGGGAGGGACAGAGAGAGGGACAGAGGGAGGGATGGACAGGAGGGTGGACAGAGGGATGGACAGAGGGAGGGAGGGAGGGATGGAGGGATGGACACGGGGAGGGATGGACAGACGGGAGGGATGGACGGAGAGAAGGAGGAATGGAGGGAGGGAGGGAGGGACGGACAGAAGGACAGAGCGGGGGGAGAGAGAGACGGAGGGCGAGATAGGGAGGGAGGGAGGGAGGGAGGAAGAGGGATGGAGGGAGGGGTGGACAGAG
>NW_008239051.1:2058-2288 GCF_000691975.1 Corvus brachyrhynchos | reverse complement strand
CCCTCCCCCCGCCCCCCCCCCCTGTCCCTCCCCCCTGTCCCTCTCCCTGTCCCTCTCCCCTGTCCCCTCTCCCTGTCCCCTCCCTGTCGCAGACGCTGCCCCAGGACCCGCAGTGTCCCCAGCTGAGGGCCAGCCCCGAGCTCCTGGCGGCCGCCTGCGAGGGACGCGGCCTGGAGGTGGCACCTGTGTGACGTCCGTGTGACACCCGTGTCACCCCTGTGTCCCCTCCT
>NW_008239051.1:0-276 GCF_000691975.1 Corvus brachyrhynchos | reverse complement strand
GCGTCCTGGGTATGGCAGGGCCCAAAAACCCCAAAAACCAACCCAAAACTGACCCAAATCCCCCTTGAACTTCAGCACCCGTGTCCTGGGTATGGCGGGGCCCCAAAACCCCAAAAACCAACCCAAAATCTCCCCAAATTCCCCCAGAACTTCAGCACCTGCGTCCTGGGTATGGCAGGGCCCCAAAACCCCAAAAACCCCCCAAAACCAACCCAAAATCTCCCCTGAACTTCAGCACCCGCATCCTGGGTATGGCAGGGCCCCAAAACCCCAAAA
>NW_008239050.1:2034491-2035696 GCF_000691975.1 Corvus brachyrhynchos | reverse complement strand
AGGTGCACTTGGTTGTGCCCAGCTGGGCAAGGAGGCCGGTGGCCTCCTGGCATTCTGTGTCAGCAATAGTGTGGCCAGCAGGACCAGGCTGGTGATTGTCCGTCTGTGCTGGGCACTGGGGAGGCCACAGCTCAAGTGCTGTGTGCAGATGTGTGCCCCTGTTCAGATTAGTGAGAGCACCACAAATTAAGGTGCCAAGGGGACAATCCACCAAAGTCAACAACAGGGATTTTATTTAACAATAAATAGGAGGTAGAGAGATAGAGAGGAATAGAAAAGAGGAGGGTGAGAAGGAGAGGGGGGCAAAAATAGGGGAAAGTGCAGGAAGGGAGTGATCAAGCAGAAGACAGACACCACACTTGGCTCCAGTGGCATCCCATGGGTCCTTCCTCACCCTGCACATCTCGGTGAGAGGTCCCAGTGGTTCTTGTGGAGGTGGAGGTGGGGGCCCTGGGTCATTCTTTCGGGATTAACACTTTTCTCCAGTCCATGTTGTGGTGTTCCAGTGAGGCGGTTTCCTAATTGCCATGTGGAGGGAGGATGGGCGTGCCTTCCTTTGCCGGCAATGCTGAGGCCCAAGGAGCATTTCTCAGCTCCTAATGCAGACTGGGCACAGGGTGGGGATGGACCCCCACAATGAAGCCTGGGCATAAGTCAGCTTCTGTGGCATTCTACAAGGCAGCGTTGTAATCCTTCCTCAGCTGGCTCTCCTCGACCAGGCTGCCTTCCAGTTGGCTTGGACATGCCAGGCTGGGTCCAGGAGCAGGACCTACCTTTGGCAACCTGTTGCCTTGGGAACCATCCATCGTCCATCCATCCATCCATCGGTGTATCTACTACGTGCCTCCCTGTGCCGTTGCCTGTGGGAGCTGCAGCTACCACTGGGAGGTGCACAGCCCGAGGGTGAGCGGCCATCTCTTGGGATCTGTCTGGTGCTGGTGTCTGGGCTCACTCCTCTTGCTGCCCCCTGAGGCAGCTGAAAGAGAAAAGCCGGCGCAGAGCCCGCTGGGCCGTCTTGACAATGGAGCGCCATCGCCATGGGGCCCAGGGCCGTGGGACAGTGGCCATGCCGGTGGGGGAAGCAGGAACACTGCGTGCCAGGGGCTGGGCAGGCATTGGGCAGGCCCCTGCTGGCACCTCGGTCCCACACGGATCTTTCTGGACATGGCTGGCCTGGGCACAGCCAGCCCCCATGCATGCTGCCT
>NW_008239050.1:2032289-2033717 GCF_000691975.1 Corvus brachyrhynchos | reverse complement strand
TGTGTTTGACATGGGTGGCCGGGGCCCCACCCAGCCTCCATGCATGCTGCATCGGCCTCCTCCGTGGGATTGGCAGGCAAGGCACAAGCTGACATTTTTGCCTCTTCGGGCAGTGTCGTGGGGCGAACCTCACTTTCCCCCTTGCCACAGGGATTGCTGTCCAGGGGAGAAGCTGGTAGGTCTTCTTTCTCATCTTGCAGTGGGAGAGATAATGCACTCTCTGGCTCACTGTCCCCCTTTCCTGCAGCTTCTGGCTCTTCTTTCTCTTTCAGTGGGAGAGACACCGTGCACTCTGGCTTGCTATGCCCCTCTCCTGCAGTGTCTCTGTCAGGGAGGTTTTCTTTCTCCCACTTCACCATTAGCTCGTCTATCTGACTGTCCCAGGACGGCACGTCCTTGTTGCTAAAGAGAGACCACATCTCTGCAAACAGGTCAGGAGGCACGAGCTGTGAGCAGTTTTTGGTCTTTCCTGCACAGTCTTTGCTCCAGTTGCAAAAGCTGTGCCACACCGAGGGGCTTTCTTGATCCAGGAAGGAGATGATATCTTCCTCCAACTTCTCCAGCTCCTCTGCCTCAATATGCAGAAGATGCTTTGAAACATCCTCAGCCTCCATGCACAGCAGCTTGCCATGTTTGCTTTGCTCTGCTGGCCCACGAGTTCCCCTTTCCTCACAGGAGCCACCAGACGAGGGAGAAGCTGAGAAGCCTGAGGTTTCCTCAGACTCTGAGGTGGGGAAAAGCTCGCTGGGCCCATCACCCCAGGGATCTTTGTCCAGGGCAGAAGCAGCTGCCTCTGCCATTGTCTCTTTCAATGGGGCAAGCAATGCACTCTGTGGGTCGCTGTCCCCCTCTCCTGCAGCCTCTCTGTCTGGGAGCTCTTCCTCATCCCACTTCTCCTCTGGCTCGTTTAGAAAACTGTCCCAGGGCCCAGAGTTATCAGAGCCAGAACACAGCTCTGCAACCAGGGCAGGAGACAGGAACTTAGAGGACTTTCCCATCTCTCCTGAGGAGCCTTCAGTCAAGCCGGGAGTGCTGGGCAGCACCTGGGGCTCTGCATCCACCTCTTGGCAGACACTTGACCACTCCTGGGTGCAGGTGGACTTGATGGATGTGTCTTCACACAGGCACAGGGCAAAGCTTCTAATCAGGTCTCTGGGTGTTTTGCCACCGTGCTCTTTCTGCACCTCAGTGAGCTCCTCCTTCTCAGTGTGCTCCAGGTGTTTCCAAGCTGGCTGGGTCCCTGTGCGGAGTGGCATGCCACCTGCAGGTCGCATGGGAGGCGATGGCCCTGCCTTGCTGCTGACCCTTGCCAGAGCCCTTCAGCAGCAGGGCTGCTGCCCGGGGAAGGTGTTTCCCAGGCCCTGTCAGCAGCCATAGTGCCCCATGGAGCAGGTGGCACAAGCTGTCGGTGGCCGCTCGGCCTGGGGG
>NW_008239050.1:2031805-2032121 GCF_000691975.1 Corvus brachyrhynchos | reverse complement strand
GAGGCAGCAAGTCTGACACGGACAATCTTTGTGGCCGTGTGACTGTGCCGCTGCGGGGCAGCGAGTGCCCACCCTCCAGGGTGTCCTCATGTGTTCTGAGACCTGTGCGTCTCCATGAGGTGACCGGTCTGGAGACCAGTCTGTCCCCATGGAGGGCCGTGATGGTTACCTGTGTGACCTGCGCTGCTGCCTGTGGCTGCCTCTGGGTCACCTGTGGGAAGCGGGAGGAGGTGCGGGATGGAGGCGGCTGTGCGGGTGCACTGTTCCCCCACACACTGGCAAGCCCAGCTCTCGCCCCGACTCAGGTGCTGGCCAC
>NW_008239050.1:2002767-2031586 GCF_000691975.1 Corvus brachyrhynchos | reverse complement strand
ATGCTGCGTCGGCCTCCTCCGTGGGATTGGCAGGCAAGGCACAAGCTGACATTTTTGCCTCTTCGGGCAGTGTCGTGGGGCGAACCTCACTTTCCCCCTTGCCACAGGGATTGCTGTCCAGGGGAGAAGCTGGTAGGTCTTCTTTCTCATCTTGCAGTGGGAGAGATAATGCACTCTCTGGCTCACTGTCCCCCTTTCCTGCAGCTTCTGGCTCTTCTTTCTCTTTCAGTGGGAGAGACACCGTGCACTCTGGCTTGCTATGCCCCTCTCCTGCAGTGTCTCTGTCAGGGAGGTTTTCTTTCTCCCACTTCACCATTAGCTCGTCTATCTGACTGTCCCAGGACGGCACGTCCTTGTTGCTAAAGAGAGACCACATCTCTGCAAACAGGTCAGGAGGCACGAGCTGTGAGCAGTTTTTGGTCTTTCCTGCACAGTCTTTGCTCCAGTTGCAAAAGCTGTGCCACACCGAGGGGCTTTCTTGATCCAGGAAGGAGATGATATCTTCCTCCAACTTCTCCAGCTCCTCTGCCTCAATATGCAGAAGATGCTTTGAAACATCCTCAGCCTCCATGCACAGCAGCTTGCCATGTTTGCTTTGCTCTGCTGGCCCACGAGTTCCCCTTTCCTCACAGGAGCCACCAGACGAGGGAGAAGCTGAGAAGCCTGAGGTTTCCTCAGACTCTGAGGTGGGGAAAAGCTCGCTGGGCCCATCACCCCAGGGATCTTTGTCCAGGGCAGAAGCTACTGCCTCTGCCATTGTCTCTTTCAATGGGGCAAGCAATGCACTCTGTGGGTCGCTGTCCCCCTCTCCTGCAGCCTCTCTGTCTGGGAGCTCTTCCTCATCCCACTTCTCCTCTGGCTCGTTTAGAAAACTGTCCCAGGGCCCAGAGTTATCAGAGCCAGAACACAGCTCTGCAACCAGGGCAGGAGACAGGAACTTAGAGGACTTTCCCATCTCTCCTGAGGAGCCTTCAGTCAAGCCGGGAGTGCTGGGCAGCACCTGGGGCTCTGCATCCACCTCTTGGCAGACACTTGACCACTCCTGGGTGCAGGTGGACTTGATGGATGTGTCTTCACACAGGCACAGGGCAAAGCTTCTAATCAGGTCTCTGGGTGTTTTGCCACCGTGCTCTTTCTGCACCTCAGTGAGCTCCTCCTTCTCAGTGTGCTCCAGGTGTTTCCAAGCTGGCTGGGTCCCTGTGCGGAGTGGCATGCCACCTGCAGGTCGCATGGGAGGCGATGGCCCTGCCTTGCTGCTGACCCTTGCCAGAGCCCTTCAGCAGCAGGGCTGCTGCCCGGGGAAGGTGTTTCCCAGGCCCTGTCAGCAGCCATAGTGCCCCATGGAGCAGGTGGCACAAGCTGTCGGTGGCCGCTGGCCATGGGGCCCCCGGACCGTGCTCTGCCTCTGGGAGAAGACCCCGAGGCTGCTGCTGCTGCTGGCAGAGGGGGCAGCTTGACCTTTGCCTTGGGCAGTGTGGTGCTGAGCGGTCTCACTGTCAGTGGAGGGCCGTGGAGAGGCAGCAAGTCTGACACGGACAATCTTTGTGGCCGTGTGACTGTGCCGCTGCGGGGCAGCGAGTGCCCACCCTCCAGGGTGTCCTCATGTGTTCTGAGACCTGTGCGTCTCCATGAGGTGACCGGTCTGGAGACCAGTCTGTCCCCATGGAGGGCCGTGATGGTTACCTGTGTGACCTGCGCTGCTGCCTGTGGCTGCCTCTGGGTCACCTGTGGGAAGCAGGAGGAGGTGCGGGATGGAGGCGGCTGTGCGGGTGCACTGTTCCCCCACACACTGGCAAGCCCAGCTCTCGCCCCGACTCAGGTGCTGGCCACGGCAGCCAGGCTGGGCGGGGTTCCCCGCTGCGCTCTCTGTTTCAGGGGCATTGCTGTTCCTCGGCCATACCGGCACCGGCTCCTCCCCAGAGCAAGGCCTGGTGCCAGGCCTGGCTGGTGGTCTCTGCCCCCAGCCCTCCCCCGGGTCCCACTGCACACTCTCCCTCCATCCCCATCCCTCACCTGTTGACACTTGGACAGCAGTGGCTGCCTCTCACAGGGTTGGCAGTGGGCCTTCACCTCCTGCCTCTTCCACATCTTGGCAGTGCTCTGACAAACCCTGGCCATGGGCACCCGGGAGAGCTGCTGCCTACTGAGAGAGCTGCTGCCTCCCGAGAGGGCTGGCCTCCTTGGAGTCGGTTTTCAGCGGTTTGGCCCCACAAGTGCCCTCCGGGTCACCACAGGGACCTGTGTCACAATAGCCCCTGGGCATGATGCAACCACAGGTCACAAAGGCTTGGTGGGCACAGAGGCCTGGCACTTTCCATGCAGATGTCCCTGGGCACAAAGGCCTTTTTCAGGCCTTTGCCGCTCTACTTTGCCTATGCTTGTTCCTCTCCCAATGACCTCCAGCTCTCTCTTGTCCCACTTTGTGCTCATCCCTGATGCCCAAAAACTAGGTAAGAAAACAGTACTCCATAGTATAAGCCCTATAGAGTAGGTATTTGTTTATTCGATGCCAGGATAGCTCCACCACAAACTCACTCGTCCATTCTTCACACAGTACTAGCTTTTATACTTTTTTCCTTAATGCGCACATTACACTTTCCTAACTTTCATATTGCAACGTTTCCTAATCCCATGATTATGTAAGCCCTTGTACCACATGCGCAGTTGCTGCACCAAGTGATCGTCAGCCTCCTGGTGGTCGTTTTTGATGAAGGCACATAAGTCTTCCTCAAGCTTGAACTTTTCACCCGTTTCCTGTGCATGCTCTATAAGATTGTCTGTTTAAATAGCCAGTGATTATTTATAAGTGCAGTTAGCTTGTTTGGCTAAATTTGTTGATTTCTAAGGAGTGCTTCATTCACATACCCTGCTACAAAGTAACTACTTCTTTCTGCATAGCTCAAGCATTATCTTGTTGCCTCGGCATCACTCCCTAAACATGCCTAAAGAAGCCCTGTGCCCTGCCAAACTGCTTTTCCTACCCAGCCCACCACGTGTCCCACCCCTTGGCCCTGACCTCAGGTATAAAGATAATCAGGAAGGCAAAAGCTCTATTAGCACTTCATCTGGCCACTACTGTATAAGACAATAAAAAGTGTTTGTTTACAAAGATTAACAACAAAGGAGGGCCAAGGAAAATCTCCATTCTTATTTGAGGCAGGGGGGAATATGGCCAGGAAGGATAAGGAAGAGGCTGAGGTACTGAATGCCTTCTTTGCTTCAGTCTCCCAACAGTCAGACCGGTTACGAGGAGAACAAGCAGCCCCCTGAGCCCATAGACAGGGATGACGAGCAGACTAGAGCCCCTGTAATCCCAGAGGAAGTCGTTAGTGACCTTCAGAGCCACTTAGACACTGACAAGTCTATGAGGCTGGCCGGGTGCTCAGGGAGCCGGTGAAAGAGCTCACTAAGCCGCTCTCCATCTTCTATTATCAGTCCTAGACAGTCATGAGGTCCCAGACGACTGGAGGTGCCAATGTGACACCCATGCACAAGAAGGGCTGCAGGGAGGATGCGGTGAACTCCAGGCCTGTCAGCCTGATGTCAGGGCCCAGCAATGTTCTGGAGCAGATCATCGTGAGTGGGATCACACAGCCTGACAGGAAGGGATGATGTAGGTGAGGCAAGCAACACCACTCACTCCTTACTGCAAAGAACAGCCCCTTTATTAAAGAGCAACTAAGAATGGGTACCGAGGTAAGCTCACGAACCCCAGCAACGAAGCAGAGACTCAAAGTGGCATGCACTCAATGCCGGGTACTCTCCCTTGCCAGTGCAAATGGGCAGAGGACCAAGTGCTGAGCCCCAAATCAGTCTTCAGACTCAGTCCTTTAAGTCTATTGGTCCATTTTGGATCCTTCATGCTACTGGCTCGTTTCTCCTGCTGTCATTGGTCCATTTCAAGGATGCCTTTTTCACCAATCATTTTCCAAGAACCTCCACCGATTGGTTCGTGCTATGTCCAATCCACATTCTTGGTGACATCACTCTTATCTGTTGGAACAATCTGGAAAACTTCCCCTTTCCCCATGGTATTGAGTCCACCACCCGATGGTTACATGCAGGTATTACACCCGGTACACTGTTTGCAACTTGATGTAACAAGATAATTAACACAGAAAACATCAACCAACCCAACTCCCGCTATTAACATATTTACCAACTTACTTATTAATTATAGAAAACTAAAACTTATTTATAACACAGCCCATAGAGGAGAACCGAGGGATCAGGCCCAGGCAGCGTGGGTTTAGGAAAGGCAGGTCCTGCCTGAGCAATGTGATGTCCTTTGAGGAGCGCATGACCCACCTCAGGGCTGAGAGAAAAGCAGTGGATGGAGTCTCCCTGGACCTGAGCAAAGCCTTTGACTCTGTCTCCCACAGCAGAGTCCTGGAAAAGCCATCAGCCCAGGGCTTGGGCAGGTGCATTCTTTGCTGGGTTAAGAGCTGTCAGGCCCAGAGAGTGGCTGTGAATGATGCTGCATTGAGCTGGTATCCAGTCACTAGTGTTGTCCCCCGGGGATAAATGCTGGGTCCAGTTTTGTTTGGTATCTTTAGTGATCATCTGGCTGAGGGGATTGAGTTTACCATTAGTAAATCTGTGGATGACACCAAGTTGGGTGGGAGTGTCAATCTGCTGGATGTCAGAAAATCTCTTAAGAGAGACGAGGACAGGCTGGATCCATGCACAAAGGCCAAAAATATGTGGTTCAACAAAACAAAGTGCTGGGCCCTACACTTTGGCCCGAACAACCCCCTTCAGTTTTCCAGGCTGGGGGCAGAGTGGCTGGAAAACTGCCGAATGGGAAAGGACCTGGGGGGGCTGGCCGACAGCAGCCAAACATGAGCTGGTGTGTGCCCAGGTGGCATGCTGACATTCTGTGTCAGCAATAGTGTAGCCAGCAGGACCAGGGCAGTGATTGTCCCTCTGTACTGAGCACTGGTGAGGCCACACCTTGAGTGCTGTGTCCAGTAGTTGTCCTCTGTACTAGGCCTTTCAATTCAGGAAGGACATTGAGGTTCTGGAGCAGGTCCAGAGACAGGCAATGAAGCCAGAGCACCATCTTGTGAAGAGCAGCTTAGGGAGCTGAGGTTTTTCAGCCTGGAGAAAAGGAGGTACCCGATTGTTTTCTTATCACTCTACAACTTTCTGAGAGAAGGCTGTAGCCAGGTGGGACTCAGTCTCTTCTGCCAGATAGCTGCTGACAGGAGAAGAGTGCATCACCTTAAGCTGGCACCAGAGGAGGCTTAGGTTGGACATTAGAAAGAATTCTTCACAGAAAGGGTGATTAGACACTGGAATGGATTTGCCAGGGAGGTGGTGAAGTCACTGTCCCTGTAGGTCTTCAAGGAAAGACTGGACATGGCACTTAGTGCCATGATTTAGTTGACATGGTGGTGGTGTTCAGTCAAGGGTTGGACTCAGTGATCTTAGAGGTCCTTTCCAACCTTTTTGATTTTGTGTGGCCCTATGTGACTCAGTGTAAACATGCTGACAACTAGTTCTCCAATTGGATATGTATCTGAATTACATTATTCAGACTTTTATGAAACAGGATGCAAGAAGAGAATACAAAAATGATTTGTCCTTCCCTTATGGTCCTTTTATGCATTTTCAGAACATAGATGAATTATAGGTAGGATCAATTTCTACATTCATGTAGCAAGTTGACTAGGGATGTTTAGTGCCTTGGTTTGAAAGACAGGTGTCTTCCAAGAAAGGCGGGAGCCTCCCTTGGAATGGAAAATGTAACCACATTCCCTCCAAATTATTATAATTTTGAAATTAAGAGGCTTTCGGGCAAATATATGGGAAAGAGGAATAACAGTTCTTTACTAATATATATAAAATAAGGCAGTAATACAGAAACACTGGCTTAACCCCAACAGAGTCAAGATACGACCTGACACCCTGCTGCACAGAGTGGTGGTAGCAGTCCAATTAAGTGGTGGCTGCAATCCTTTTGGGGTGATAGGTATTGTTCTGTTAAAGCAGTGATCCTGTAGAACGGTCTTCCTCTGAAGGTCCTGTGATGGTTATGAAGCTCTTGTCCTCTAGGAACCCAGTAGGTAAGGGCTGAGTGTGGTATTCCAAACTTCAGATTATATCCAGCTAGGAATGCTTGGTTCCTCCTCCTGGGTGGATCATCTCACAATGGGATGATGTAATTTTATGAGTCATGCAGTGAGGCTGGATGGGCCATTAACAGAAGATACCTCCCAGAATTATCAGGTATGTGTCATGGAAGAGATAAAGAACCCTGCCCCACCTGGTTTCAACAGATGGTGATAGAATACATACTTTTGGTTACATCTTACATTGTAACCTAATACATTTAGTTTGGGACACTGTCCCGAACAAGCGTGCTTGAGATTGCTCAAAAAATCACCAGCAAGGATATGAGCAAAAGTCAGATCTAATATTAAACTACAAAGTACAACAAATTCGTTGGCAAGATTCACTCTACTTACAAAGAGCAACTAAGGCACAACAAGGGAAAACAAGCAACAAGAAAAGCAAACGCAATCCAGGCAATCAAAGCAGAAATTAATTGAAACTACCTAGGTGTGTCTGTGTGTAAAGACAGTGTAAAAAGGGATGAAAAGGAACGTGGCCTAAACTCAACAACACTTAAACTTAACACTATTTAAACTTAACTTATATCTTAATTTATATCTTAACCTTAACAATCTAGAAGAAAAATAACACTTAACAACATTTAGCCTAAATTATAACTTAACTTCCAGATTTGCTATAGCGTATGCGTAAGGGGTATGCACGCAGTCAGAAATAGTCAGTGCAAGATAAAGTACCTGTGGAAGAATTTCCCTCAGAGGTCAGTGAAAGTACTCACTTCAGATGCTTTTGCATCTCCCAACGGGCGAAGGATCGGGCCTCGAGGAGTGAGGGTATCGGCCCAGGATACATCATGGTTCAGTGATTCTCCAGGTGTAGCAAACCTGAGAGTGTGCTGGCTCTGAGAGGCATCCCACTCAGAGGGAGATTGCTGATCAGAGGCCTGCTGCGGTCCAGGAGGGCTTAACGGGCCCCATTTTGGACAGCTGTTTATAGGGTCGCAAGAGAGTGGGCTTTAGTCATAAGAACATTTCATCCTGGCCACAGTTTGGGTCAGCTCTTTCTTTGAAAGCGTGAGAATAAGAATGTTATGCCATTCAGGCCAGAAATATTTTCCAAGGCTGCTCATGAGAAAAACAGAAGCTTGTTAGGAGTTCCTGAGAGTGGACAGTGTTTTTTGATAAGCTGTAAAAGAGCTGAGCCCAGGTGGTGTTTTCAAGGATGAGGCCTAACAAGCATTTTTTCAGCTCACACTGCAGCCTGGAAAGGAGTGATCGGGGCAGGGGGAGGATCCACCACCACAGATGCCAACAACATTGACATCTATGACAGTTTTGCTATTAAATTCAGGGAAGACTCAATTAAAGAAGAAAGACAAGAGAGTTAAAACACAAAATGTGAGTAAATGTAAACAGTACTGTTTCAAATTTCAGAAATGGTTTTGTTTATGTTTGCCTGTCAGTTGATGTATGGGGAAAGAGGAGTTTCCTCTTTCTTAGGAAAGAAATTAACTTCTAATTTTTTAAATGAGATGTGTGTATCATTTGATATTCATCTCAGTATGAACAATATACCCCCTAATTATATGGACAATGGTAATCAATTACTTATTCAAGCAGCTTTTTAAATAGTTAATCAACCATTGCCAATGGTTCTCTACTGCAATGACTTTACTGTCTGTCACTGTCACACCTTATACATGTTCCTGTTAATTGAATATAATGACTGATGCCCTATTTTGCAACAATTTAAGTTATACAATTTAAGTTAGTTCTATATGAAAGACAGTAGAGCATGTTACAAGGGTTATATTGAAATAATATGATGAAAGTATAAGGTAATTAAGTGTTGTGCCTTCAATTACTCTTTTGGTATGCTGGTCATTCAAAGTTCTCTGCAGTGTTTATAGGAGCAGTAGATGAGAAATTCTGTACTTAAAATATTTCTCTATTATCAGTTCCTTAAGGTGAGGACAATCTTGTATTGTGCATTTAGGAAGAAGCTCAGACTTCTAACTCATACCACATATTATTAGCAGTGAATTGTTATTTATACATATCCCGTCCCAATATAAAAGAGGCATTGGGAAGGATTCTTTTGATAGATTTCGTAGATGAAAATAAAGCGCAAACGCGGCAACATTATATCTTAGAACCGTTTATTGACAGAAAAGGGTAAGTGTTCCTACCGAAGGGGGACATAAAAGAGAGTAGAGAGGGGGAAGACAGATAAACCGGAAGAAATAGAAGACAGGGACAGAGTTACCACAGGAATCCGGGTGCTTTGTCGGCGTCAGCTCAGCAGACGGAGCACGCGTGATGCGAACTGCCGTGCATCTGCGTAGCTCCCGTGATGAGCTGGGCGCGATTTCCAAACAGCAGCAGGCTGCGTGTTTCTTCTGTCAGCAGAGAACCGGTTGCTGTTGCTAGGGGTGTGCTCCTGGAGCAGTTGTGGACTCTCAGAGTTGGGGCATGGCTGCGGGCAGTGGTGGCTGCAAGTTGGGTGCCATGGGCTTGTGCTCTGGGCTCCTTGCCGTGGGCAGCATGGGGAACACGGCGACGGTGGCAGTTGCGGCTGGATGCAGGCGGTGGTGGCAGGCTGGTTGCTACGGGCTAGTGCTACAGCAGGTTGGGCCAGTGGGCAGCGCAGGAAACACAGCGGCAGCGGCGGTCACGGCTGGGTGCAGGCAGCAGCGGCTGTGCTTGCAGCATGGGAAACACAATGGTGGCTGCGGTCGTGGCTGGGTGCAGGCAGCGGTGGTTGAGGAGCACGAGGTCTTCGTGGTGATGAGCTGGTTCATGGAAACGGT
The DNA here is from genome assembly GCF_000691975.1 of Corvus brachyrhynchos. Classification (NCBI taxonomy): domain Eukaryota; kingdom Metazoa; phylum Chordata; class Aves; order Passeriformes; family Corvidae; genus Corvus; species Corvus brachyrhynchos. Next base: position 2,022,702 of record NW_008239050.1, on the reverse strand, counting down.
GAAGAAGGGTGAAGCAGATACAGGCAGGGAAACAGGACTGCAGGGAAGAAAAAGTGAAGGAGGGGAGGGAGGCCGAGCTAACCCTACAGGCAAGCCCCCGCTCCCTCCAAAAAATCCAAAAGCAAAATAGCTCTCGTTGTGTTGTAGTTAGCTGCTTTTATGTGTTAAGGCTCCTCCCCCAGCCCAATTTCTCGGGCATTCTTCCCAGGCTTCCGGGCATTTATCCCACCAGCCAGTGGAGGGGGTTGCTCACAGCCCGATTGTGGAAGTTTTCTCTGCCCTTACTGGCTGCCAGGCAAAGCCCTCCCGGGGACAAGGCTGCCAGCACATGTACAGCCCTTATAGGAATATAACATATGTTGAGTCATAAATAAAAATCAGATTGGTCCCTCTCAATACAAAGTCCAAATATAAGGTTCACAGTTGCTCTGTGATATAAATAGGAATGTAGCCAAGAAATCAAATTATCATAAGGCTTCAGTGTAGTCCATCAGATATTTTGAAGGAAGACATTATTCTTTGCATTCCAATAAAATTAGTAACTGATTTGAGATGTTACCAACATAATAGAGCTACAACTGTATAAATCCATTGACTTCAACATGTGATTGATCCCTTTATTGCAAAAAAGCATGTTCCTTTCTCTTTTGCTTTAATGCCACGCTTAAGTATGCCTTATGTAGGAAGGGCAGAGATATAAATTATTCTTTAATTTTCCCTGATACCAATATACTTGGCTTTGTTTAGACAGCTGATGTACTATAATCATATTTTATTGCAGTAAGTTTAATAATTTTATGCTTTTCTTGGATTACTCTAATCTATTCCCTGGAGTACTCTATTTTGTTTTTGTCTTAAAATATTAAACTGCAATATCATGAAGGCTGGGGATATCATTTCATTATGGCTGTGAACTTTCCCCAACACAACAGATTGTTGGTCCGTAATTTGACAGTTTGACATACGTGCAAAACTACTATCAAAGGACCAAAGGTATTTGTAAAAGTATGTGGAAAAGAGTGTCTGGAGAAGGCACCTGTGTGCCTGGCGCCAGCTGCTGAGGCAGGGTGTCTGCATCTTCCCCAATCCTGGTGGGAATGGGCAGTGTGTGTGTATTCACCAGTAAATTCAAGCTGGGACAGGGTGTCAGTAAGACAGGTGGGCTGTGCTGGTACTCACAGGAGGAGCTGCAAGTGTGTAGTACATGAGGGACAGCTCTGTGTGTGTTTGCAGTGAGCACTAAACTAGACCAGCAGGCAAGCAGGGAACCCATGGGCAGTTATGGTGCTCTGGGATCCAAGCAGGGGTGCAGGGACAACAGAGGGGCTGTGGTGATGCTTAAAGGATCCACAAATAGTTGTGTGCTTGTGAACACAGAGAGTGGGAGTGTGTGTGGGCCACCATGAATGACATGTTCTCTCTGAGAGCTAAAGAGAAGGAGGGCACCTGGCTTCCTGTGTTTATGCTGTATGCGAGTCCTGTGTGTGGCAGTATGTGTGATCAGCCATGCCAGTGTGCTCTGTGTGTGTGTGTCTCGTGTTTTTGTCTCTGGGACATGTGCCCTCTTTTGCTACTGGTTGAAGCAGCAGCTGGGAAAGCAGCAGCTGCATCCCTCAGTGTGGGCAGAGACCCTGAATCCTGGGCACTGGCCTGGGCTCCAGCAGCTGGGCAGCAGAAACCTGAGCTGGAGCAGCTGGAACAGGAGATCATGTTTCTTATGTCACTTATCAGTGTTAGGACAACACCTGTTGACATGGCTTTTTTACATTAAAAGACTAATGCTGTGAGAAGGCAGGTTCCTAAGTCCAGTGACAGAAGAGCCTATTTCTGCTAAAACCTGAGATCTGTCCTACGTATGCACAGGCTGGGACTGCATGGCAGATTGATGTCACAGGCCACCCTCAGAAGAGCCACTTTCTTATGGATATTGGTGATACCTTAATTTCCAAGGATAATGTTAAAAAGTATCAATAATTCCCTGAACTAGCATAATAGCAACACAGCTCCAGAATATAAGTTGTTCAGACAAAGCCTGTGGGTCTTAGAAACAATCAAAAGCAGAGAAAATCAGGAAGTGCAGAAAAGAATAGACAGCGTGTTATGAATAGACGTGAGGTGTTTAAATAAGTCCCTGCCTATTGTCCAGGCCTCCGGCAGCAGGCAGTAGCTTTATTGAGGTGGCTAGCCCCCCAAAACGCACTCTTGTTCTCAAGTTCTTTAATAATGGCTGATTCAGTCTATTATAATGAATTATTTATTTAATAGACACAAAACTAACAGACATAAGACTTTGGAAAGACTACTACTACATATGAATAAGACAAAAAGAGATTACTAGTAAGCAAGTACAGCGTGAGGTTAAAGGTACCATTAATTTTACAGCGAGTGAAGAAATAATATAACTTAGGATCCAATGCTTCTTACCATCGAATTTGTGATGGAGCATACATCGAAATCCTTTCACTCAATTCCCAGGAAAGTAACTGTGGAATCTGTGTCCAAACTTCGGGGAGAAGTCTCGCACACTTTCAGGGTATGTGTTTGTAGAAGGCCTCTGCCTCCACGATAATTCGTGTGTCTTTTATATTCTTTGTGAAACAGTGTCTTTCAGCCAAGAATATTTATTTTTCTTTTATCTCTTTCTACATATTCTCTCCAGACTCTTAGATGCTGACTCTTAGCTGGGGGCCTGAGCCCTTTTGGTGCCAGAGATGACCTCTTTGGGCCTTTCACCCACCTGGTTATCTCTTCCATATGCACCAGCCATCTGTGGTAGAGAGGGGGAGGACATGTCCTGCCACATTCCACCACTGTGTCTAGAGGAACTGATTTTACCTCATTGAGTATTAGTGCAGGTATCTCTTGCCTCCATGCTATAAAAGTATCCACTTTCATGTGTGTGTACACCATCGCTGAGTATTTTGATACACATTGTTTTCCTAAGTTGTATTATTTCATTAAAAGATATTGATGATAAGCACCTGTTGTTGCTTCAATTTATGTACTTACGCATTAGATCATATAACACAAATATGTGTAAGGCATGGTATTAGATTCAGAGCGTACATGGTAGTTAAGGACAGTCCAATTATTAGTCCATGTAGGGTAGGTTGTTCCCCCACCCCTTGAATCTTGAGATCATAGGAGGATGACATGCAAGCCAGGAACGGAGAAGAATTTGCGGAGGTAGTTCTTCGGTTGTAGCGATTGAAGGAGTTCAGTGGATGGTTGGTGACTCTTTTCATTTTCCCTTACGTTTCTTGGTTCAGTCTCCTTCCTCAGTGAAGTTTAGCTTTGCTTAATGTATTAAGTGTTAGACAATTCTACAATAATCTAAACAAATATATATATCTATATATATTATATAATGGTTTGATTGTCTCAGGGGAAGCAAGGATGTAATTAAACTTAATTGTTTTTGCTTACTTACATTTTACCTTGAAGAGGTAGGGAGAGGTAATCAAAACTGATTCCATAACCATATGAAAATTCAAGTCATATTCTAAAGCAATACTTGTGAAACTACAAATTATATACAAATATCAATCAAAATAACTAAATTATCAAATCATTTCGTACTTCAACAGTACTAAATAAGGTTTTAATGCTAAGTGAACAAGGTAAAATTTATTCTCTTGAAGTTTTTAGAGAAAATGGTTATTGCCAGATTTACACATTCTGTTGGTTCCAGTTTTGCAAATTTGGAATATAATCCGTACACCAAACATTAATGTCAGAACAACAATTATTACGCCAATCAGTTTCCTCATGATTGTATTTAGATTCGGAATCCATAATGTTATCCAATCAAATATATCTGTCCCTTTAACGCGACCTGGGGCTTGTTGAGACGAGCCTCAGCGTGCCCTCAAGCAGAGGGGATGCAGCGTTAGCCTCTACAGTGTCCTCGCTGGACGAGTTCGGTGTGGGAAAAGGCACAAGGTGGACGCACGTGCTGGCTCCTCTTCGGAGGAGGCACATCAGGTGGCCGTTGGATGTGGCTTGTGTCAGCCCGGAGGCAAAGAAGGCAAGAAGGGCCTCTGGTGTGGGTTCCAGTGAGTTTATTAGTAGGAGGGTCCAGGGACCAGAAGAGCCCTGAGGAAACCGTGCACAGCTTTTTATTGGGGGGGCGGAACAAGGCAGGGAAAAGGGAAGCCACCGATGGGGTACAGTCAAAGGGGAGGATACAATTTGACCAGAACCAATGGGGAAAACAGGGAGGCGGGAGTCGCAACAGGAACCAATGAACAAACAAACAATGAAGAACTTTCCAGAATGAGGGAGGTAACTTGAACCCAGGAACCACCCAGAGGGAGGCGGCCTAGACTTCAGTGACATCCTCTGATCCGCCCTCTGACACACTGTCTTGGGCAGGGAAATCCACCTAGTGGATGGCCCTGGTTTGATTGGCATTCCGTGGCCTCAGCCCAAGGGCAGGCTGAGCCACCCCAATACCCCTTGATCCTTCTGGATTTCATATAAGATTCCAGTGTTTTTCCTAATCTTCTCTAGATCAGTTTGTATTCTCAGGGTCTGATCTATGTATACACAGCAGCTGGTGTTGATAACTGTGCATACCCCACCTTTGGCAGCCAAAAGCAAGTCGAAGGCCATTTGGTTTTGCTTAACTACTTTTGAGAGGCTGGTAACTTCAAAGCCCTGATTGCATCGTTTGTCCGATTTTCTATTTGTTTGATGACTCTGGATATATTCTCTATTGCTTATTCTAATTCAGGCACTCCTAGCCATGGTAGGAACCCTCTCACAAATCTGTGGAAACCAGAGGATCTTTCAGTCTTTCAAAAGGGATTTAAATTTCATTTATACCTTGTTATGAAAGATCGTAGGTGTCCTCTGGGGAATTCTGATTTATCAATGACATCTATTTCTGGGACGACAGTTCAAATGGCACATATTCCATGCCATCTAGGGGGTAGAGCTTTTCTAGCTTGATTTCCACAAAGCCAATAGTATCCCATATTGTCTGGAATAGGCCACCAGTGTGTGGTTAAAATGCCTTTTCCAAATACATCCAAATATGAATGGAACTTGGGATAGATTCCTACCATGATCCCTAGGCTACATTCAGGTAATTCCATTTTTTGGTGTGAAGTCCTCCCTGGTCCCTTTAAGGATCTGTGAATACAGAAGGTTTCCATGGCTACTACATCTACAGTTAGGATTTGTTGGTCTATAAAGGTTCAGACTGCCTTCCGTTCCAGAAGGAGCATCATTCCAGCGGGAGGAATACCATTGGAAAATATGTTTGGTGTGGGAATTCCCATCATCCGAATACTTCCATCTGAGTGAGTGGGAAACTGAGAACAGGTCCAGCAATCTCTGCAATTTGTTACCAGTGTTCCAGCTTGTATTAGCTTGAGGTGGGAGTTCTTCTTCCAGGGGTCAGATAGCGGTTGTTTTATCTGTGTTAGGTTGGCGTGGCTCTTGGGAATAGTGACACTGCTTTCTAGATTTCCCTTTATAATGGTTAATCACAGGGTTTTATCAGGGTGGCTAATTAGCTATTCAGTGTTATTAAAAACATTGACCTGTAAATATAAGAATGTAAACAATACCATAATTAACATTTTTGATTACAATGAATTTACTGGTCATTGTGCATTCCCATAGGTTCCTCTGTGTTTGGAGTCGGTGTTATTTGCCTTTAGAAGTCCAGGAGTCTCTGTAGCTTTTACAGCCGTGTAGGTAGCGAACAGTCTTTTCCCCTGCTGTTTGAGTGCTTTTCTGTTTCATGTTGGGGTAACCACCTAGTCTTCTGTCTTGTGAGGATATTCTTAAACATTCAAGGTTATTAGAGAAACTAAAACAGCAGAACTTAAGTAATGATAAATATGTTTTTTTCCAGAGAGGTACAGCAGCGGTTCCCTCCTTGGCCTCTAGTTGTAAACATGTTGCTATGCTCACTGCTGCCACACGGCAGCAGTGTAGGCACAGTTTACGAGGCTTCACTGGGAAATGGATTTTGTTCAGAGCAAAACCAGGTTTGTTACAGAAACAGACAGTTTAGAATGTGGGGAATGTCCATCGGGAGCTAATCCTCTGTTGGTGGCTGTTAGAATTAGTAGCCACCCAGGCCACAGGCCCTTGAGTGTCTGTCAGAGTCATAGGCACAATTCCAATCTGAGGCAATTTAACTGTGGTCCACTGTTAAGTTACTCTGAAAAGTTTCAGTTGTGTTATTTGGGGCTGTTTCAAAAGAATAGGACACAGGAAAGCTCATGAGACCAGGCTGTCCATCAGCCCATGTCGGTTGTTATCTGGTACAGCGCAAAAGTTAACTTTTTATCCCACCCAGGCTTCTGTGGCTTAAGGTAACGTTTTAGTAAACCACTGTCACACTCCACAATCCCATTTGCCTGGGGATAATAAGGTGTATGGAAAATCCACTTGATACCTTCCTTCCTGGCCCAATCCTGTACCACCACACTGGTGAAGTGTGATCCATTGTGACTCTGTATAGAGTCTGGGATAGGGAGACTGGAAAACCAGTCACTAAGCCCTGAGATAGTAGTTTCTGCATTGGCCTGCCTGCTTTTAGTGGCTCTTAATAGCCCAGATATAACTTCTACACCTGTTAGTATGTACTCGTAACCCTTAGATATTTTCGGGGGTCTGATATAATCTATTTGCCGGGTTGAACAAAGTGTCTTATTAATTCTGATGTGTAAAGGTGGTGCCAGGTCTGGGTGATTTCGTTCAAGCCTCAGCTGGCATTGTGGACACTGTGTGAGAATGTCTTTACACATTTTCCTGGTTATTGGCCAGCCTCTGCTTTGTGCTGCAAAAAATAGGACCTCCTGTCCAGTATGTCTTAATTTGCAGTGCAACCATTCGGTAACCTAATCGGTACCAATGCTGTGAGTCCTCCAATTTTGTTAGCTGATCTACCTTGTTATTCCAATAAGTTTGTAAGGCTTGGTCATTTGTGTGGGCTTTAACCCAGCCTATCTGGATTTGTCGGGACTGAGCCTGTAGTACCAACCACCCCAATCTTCCTTCTGCCAAACTACTTTCCCATTCACCTGCCAATCTAACGCTTCCCACTGACACAACCACTGTGTGGCACCAGCCCATATGGCATATGAATCAACATATACCGTTTTTGCATTTTCCTTTACTGCCAGTAATACAGCTTTCAATTCTCCTACCTGTGCACTTCCTAATCCCTCTTCTATCACTTCCACTCCCGTTTCGATATTCAGAGACACTGCTCTGTATTTCTATTTACCATTAATGAGGCTGAGGTGTCAGTCAACCAGACACCTTTTACTTTGGAATTTGAGGTGAAGGCAGGGGCATCCGATATCAGACTAGGTTTATATGGTTGCTGCAGAGATAACATGTCTGGAGTTACAGTTATGTGCAATTTTGTAGGCTTTGTTGGCCCCTCAGAAACACCCATTTGGTCTGATATCCCAGAAAGGTATGCATACAACTTGTGAACTATGGGTGTCTGAGCTATGACCTCAGGGGGAGCCAAGCCTTTCTTAGTGCTGGCTAAGAAATTGAAAGGTCCTTGAACTCTTACAGGCTGCTGCTGTTGAATTTTTTCTACTTGTTTGAGGGTTCTGGTCAGAGATAATAATCCCTTTTCATAATCAGTGTACCTCTTTTCAGTGTTTTTAGTGCTGTGGAACTAAACCTCAGGGGCCGTTTTGGCCCATACAGTCCCTTTTGAAACAAATTACAGTACCATGCTCAGCAAAACCCCACTCAGCTATTATGGGATCACTGGGGTAAACTGGCCCAAGTGATTGGTATGTTTTCAATTCTACTATTAGTGTTTGCAAAACCTGTTTGTGGTTATCAAGCCATTCCCACTTTTGATGTTTCCTCATTAGTGTGTATAAGGGTCTTGCTATTATAGAAAACCCCGGGGACATGATTTCTCCAGTACCCCAAGTACTCATGATTTGCTGCTGTTCGTTTTTGTTGTGGGGGTAGGTATAGCATCCAATTTTGTGATGATTTCATCTGGAATCATAGCTTGACCTGCAATCCACCAAGTCCATAAGAATTTAACTTCTTTAGAGGGTCCCTGACACTTGTTTGAGGGCAATTCTATTCCCTCTTCACTCAATTTATTTCATATGTCCTGTGCTGGAAGCCCTTCTGCACTTTCTTCTTCACCCCCCACCAACACATCATCAATGTATTGGTAAAGCTGCACCCTTTCCTGAATTTTTATTTGTTTAAGGAGTTCATTTAACACATTGTGAGCAATAGTTGGTGAATGCTTGTACCGCTAGGGTAGGCGGTTGAATGTATATTGTGTTCCTTCCCACGTGAATGCAAATTTGGGTTTATCTTCCTCTCAAATTGGCACCATAAAAAACATGTCCTTTATATCTAGCACTGCCATCCACTTACGTGCAGAGGTTTGCAGTGAAGCAGTGGGGTTTGCAATGTTTGGGACAGCTGCAGTCAAGGGTCCTATGTTTGTGTTAAGTCTCCAATAATCAACTGTCAAACGCCAGCTCCCATCTGGCTTTTTCGCCAGCCAGACAGGGGAGTTGAATGCAGAGTGTGTTCTAAATATGATGTCTCTCTGCTCTAAGTTTTTTATTACTTCATTTATCCCTTGCTTGGCTGCAGTGGGTATAGGGTATTGTTTGACATTAGTTACAGCAGAAGTGGGCAATATTGGAGCCATTCTTAGGAGGTTGCTTTTTTTTTATTTTTCCCAAAAAGATTACTGTGTGAGATCCCTGCAGAGCTGAAAGACCACACAGCTCCATTTGGTAACTGCCAATTTTTTCCTTGAAGGATATCATATCCTAAAATGTTTTCTTCATGATCAGCTATTGCAAACATGTGTGAAGTCATCCGTTTTTCCCCAGGTAACCGTAAACCGACTTTAGCAATATAAGCTATAGCACTATTTTCATTAAAGCCAGTCAAATGAATCTTTTTCTTTTTAAAACTTAGGTTTAACCTTTCAGCTTCTGTGAGGGTGATTAAAGAAATTTGGGCTCCGGTGTTGTGCCGGTTTGGCCAAATTTAGAAATATATCCTCTGAGAGAAGGCAGGTTACAAACCATCCCTCCCCCACCAGGTTCAGGAAAAAAAACTTTTTCCTCAGAGGAAAGTGAAAGAGATAAAAGCTATTTATTTAATGAGCACACAGGAAAAGGATAATAATGCTAAATAGTACAATGTCTTGCTGTGGAGAAAATCCTGGGAAAATGTTAGAGTCCTTGCTGTGGTCCTCCTCCTTCGACCTGGGACGGGGTGGGCCCACCTCCTCCAGGGGCCAGGGCCCTCGGTGGAGAACAGTCCCGACGTGTGTTCTGATGTTGAAAATAATCCAGCAGAGAAAGGGAAAAATCCGAAATTGCAGGAAAAACAAAGTTCAACTCTCCAGAGGAGAAAAAAAATGAAAGCTGGCTGAACAAGCAAGCAGGGTGCTTCTCTGCTCCTCTCCCACAGCAGCAGAATGCAGAAGGAAGAAAAAAATGCAGAGAACAAGTGTGTTATCTCTGTGTCCTTGAGGTTTTGGGGTTGTTTTTTTTTTCCTTCTCTCTCCACTCAGGCTCAGTTTAAAAGCATAGAAAGGCATATATACTAATTTCTGGGCATAGTGCAGTGATAGGGAATACAACATCAAGTCACCCCAAGACAGGTGTCAATTAGGAACTTCAAAGGACTCCTCTTATGTTCCACTGGCAAATGTACATAAGGGATAATCTCATTAGGAATGCACTGATACTGGTATGTGGGTAGGTGCTGGGCTAGCTGCCCCCTGGGCTTCCTAGCAGTGATCAGTTTTCCTGTGTTGCTAAAGGGTTGGGACCAATCCTTTTTTCCTGTGAAATGTTTGTGTTGTCTGCCGCCTTTTCCTTGGCTTTTTCTATAACTTGAATTATTCCTGCTATCACATTCTTAGACTGCTTTCTTAGGGCAGACCTGGGTATCATCAGGGCTATAGCAGTCCTCCACAGTTTATTCCTATTCTCTCTGTGGGGGCTAATTTAGCTAGGGTTTTCCCTTTTCTGTGTTTAACAACTCTCACCCGTCATTTGGGGGACTTTCTGCATTTCATCACTTGAATCCTTTTCCTGGGTGTCCCAACCTATTTCTTTTGCATGGATTACTATTTCATGTGAGAGATCTACCCAGGTCAGAATCATTCTCCATGGGGCTCGTGGATTGCATAGGGCTCTTTTTAGACTATGTCGTTCTGGATTTCATTTCGTTACCCCACCAAAAAAAATTTTTAGTACAGCTGGGGCCCCTCAAATCAGAGACCTCATTCTCCCAGGGTCTACTTCTGCAGAGATTGGAATGTTCCTGTTTGTGTGATCATGCACTGCTTGTATGCAAGCAGCTTTTGTTATGGCCATAGTAACATCATCTGATGAGGGCATAGGAATTGAGACTGGTTCCCCCCTTTCTATATTATTCATTCCACCTGCTCAATATGCAACTCAGCTTGTGATAGAGTGGGGTTCGGTGGGGGGCTGCAGCCCATGATGTAGAAATATGCCTGCTCCCCAAAACCCATAACTTTCTGTCCCATCTAATAATATATCTTCTCCCCCCGTGAGACAAACTCTCCATAAATATTCAGTTTCAGTTTCTCCTGCTTTTCTGTTGTACATTTCTCGGAGGTTTACCAATTGCAGAGGATCAAAGGGGGATGTTTTGGTTGTGTTTTGCCTCTGACCACCCTGCGGTCCTTCAGATATTACAGTTTTTATTATAGGTTTCATTTTAAATTCTGGATCTTCTTCCTCTTTAAGAGGTGGAAGTTCCATGCTTTCATGAGAATACAATTCAATGTTTTCATGATCGTTTTCGTCAGAGCTTTCCCAAATATCACTGTCCCAAGCTTCAGGTGATGTTATTAATTTCTGAATTTTTCTAACATCTTTAGCTTTGGGAGTATGTAGTAATGTCAATTCCAATTTTTCCTCCAATGTTTTTGTGTTCTTCTTAGATTCTTTTAGCTCTTGTTTTACTTTGTGTGGCATTGCAAGGATAATTTTGACAGTTTTAATCTCTGTATGTCATTCATCAATTTATCATTTTCTTTTATCATTTGGTCTCTCCATTCCCAAGCAGAGTTTAAACATAGTGCAAGGGCATGACAGATTGTTCTCTTTCCTTTTTAATCTTTCAGTGATCCCCGCTTTTCATTTTTTTTTCCTTTTATTTTTCCTCACTGAAACCAATTATCTGTTGGCCAAGAATCATTAATTTCAATATGAACACTGTGCTTCTGTAAATAGTCTGCTAAGTCTTTAGTCTGATTTTTTGTATCATTTTCCATTATCCATTTGACTATGCGAAAATATTATGAATAGATGTGAGGTGTTTAGTTAATTCCCTGACTTTTGCCCAGGCCTCTGGCAGTAGCTTTATTGAGGTGGCCAGCCCCCCAAAACCCACTCTCATTTGCAAGTTCTTTAATAATGGCTGATTCTGTCTATTAGAGAATGAATTATTTATTTAATAGGCACAAAACTAACAGGCATAAGACTTAAAACAGACTATTACTACGCAGGAATAAGACAAAAGAAACTATTAATAGCTAAATATACAGAGCATGACAGGGTACCATTTTTTAATACAGCTAGCAAAGAAATTGTATAGATTAGGATCCAATATATCTTACCATCCAGTTGTTGAAGGGGCACACATCAAAATCCTTTCCCTCAATTTCTGGAAAAGTAACCACGAAGATGTGTCCAAGCTTTGGGAAGAAGTCATCTTGCACATTCCCAGGGAGTGTGTAAGAGACTTCTACCTCCCTGGTAATCTTTATTACTTTTATAGTGTAAGGCAAGCCTTTTGCTCACCTATGTTTGTTTTATTTTATCTCTTTCCACGCCTGCTCTCCATACCAAGGTGTTGATTCTTGGTTAGGCTGCAGACCTTTTGGAGCCAGGAGATGGTCCCTGCTGGGCCTTCAGCCTGCCTGGGTTATCTCACCCCTCTGCACCAGCCACCTGTGGTGGGAAGAGGGGGGATATGCCCTGCCACAAGGACAACACCTGTTGACATGGCTTTTCTACATTAAAAGACTAATGCTGTGAGAAGGCAGATTCCTAAGTTCAGTAACAGAAGAACCTATTTCTGCTAAAACCTGAGATCTGTCCTATGTATGCACAGGCTGGGACTGCATGGTAGATTGATGTCACAGGCCACCCTCAGAAGAGCCACTTTCTTATGGATATTGGTGATACCTTAATTTCCAAGGATAATGTTAAAAAGTATCAATAATTCCCTGAACTAGCATAATAGCAACACAGCTCCAGAGTATAAGTTGTTCAGACAAAGCCTGTGGGTCTTAGAAACAATCAAAAGCAGAAGGTCAGGAAGAGCAGAAAAGAATAGACAGTGTCAACTAAAAAGCTCTTTTGAAACTCTAATAACAAACCAGATTAAGTAATGCTATTTATGTTGAAGGAAAAGATACTGACTTTCTCAGAGAGCTGATACAGATCTCCGTTGAAACTTCTTTTTTCAGATTTTATTTATTTTTTTGCATATAAATAAATCATTTTTCAGGAAAGTGATTTTCATGAAAAATATATTTTTGATCTTTTGTTTTAAATGGTACATGATTCAGTCTTTAAAGCAAAAGTGTACTTTTGGATTGCATGTAGTTCAGCACATGGCCCAGTAACTTGAGCTTGGTTAAAAGAAATATTTCATGAAGTTACCTTGTTTTTCGTTTGAAGACAGAAAGCCATTGAAATGATCTCATTTGCTTTGGCAGCCTGTCCCAGTAATTAACCAGATTTACTGTTAAGAAGTTTACTTCTCACTGAATCTTTTTCTGGCTTCAGCTCCTAATTTTTTTTTTTTTTATTATTACTTTCTCCACTACAGTGACATGGTCTTCATCACTTGTGATTTTCTGTCCATGAAGGTACCTCTACACTAAAAGCAAGTAAACTTTTAATCTTCTTTTGGTTTAATGGGGGGGCTGGAGGGGTGGGCGGGGAGGAGGTTTCCCAGTTTAAAACAAGGCATTTTGTAATTTTGCATACTTCTGACATGCTGCAGTTTTTTGAAAACCTGATCTCCAGACTTACACATACAGTTCTAAGTTTAAACAGTCCCCCAGTCTTTCACAGAATGGAAAAATAAACCCAAAACCACCTAAACTTCAGAGATGAAGATGATAATGTTTTCTTATTCCTGCGGTCCATACCATAACTAAGCCTTTTCCTTCAGCACCACTGCAACCTCAGTCATTCACTTATAGAGAATGTTCCTTAGCTAGTCCCCAGGTGAGTTTAGCAGGTACACTTGTCTCACAAGTAAAGCAGGGATTGTATTTCTCTGTAAAATTTGGGAAGTCTCTGTGAAAATAAACCAGAGGAAGAGTGAGACACCACACAGGCAAAATGAGGAAAATGGAAAAGATGGGAGAGAAAGAGGCCTTAAAAAGCAAAGGGGAGACGAGGAGGAGGGAGAGGAAGACAAGGAGGAAAACGAGGGGGATAATGGGGAGGAGGACAAGGAGGACGAGGATGAGGATGAGAAGCAGGAAGAGGAGGATGAGGAGGATGAGGAGGACCAGGACAAGAAAGAGGAGGAGGAGGACAAGGATGAGGATGAGGACAAGGAGGTAGAGGACAAGGAAGATGAGCAGTTGGAGGATGAGGACAAGGACAAGGAGGAGTAGGATGAAGAAGAGGAGGATGTTGACAAGGAGTATGAGCATGAGGAGAAGGAGGACAAGGATGAGGACAAGGACGAGGACAAACAGGAGGAGGAGGATGAGGAGGTGGAGGACAAGGACAAGGATGAGGAAGAGCCTGAGGTGGATGACGAGGAGGACAAGGAATTGGAGGAGGACAAGGAGGAGGAGGAAGAGGAAGATGAGGAAGAAAATGTGGACGAGGAGGAAGAGAATGAGGAGGAGGATGAGGACAAGGAGGATGAGGAGGAGGAGCATGAGGAGGAGGAGAAGGACAAGGAGGAGGAGGATGAGGAGGATGAGGACAAAGAGAAGGAGGAGGAGGAAGATGAGGAAGAAAATGAGGACGAGGAGGAGGATGAGGAGGAGGAGGAGAAGGACAAGGAGGAGGAGGAGGATGAGGAGGACAAGGACAAAGAGGAGGAGGAGGAAGACGGGGAGGATGAGGAAGAAGAGGATGTGGATGAGGAGGAAAAGCACGAGGAGGAGAAGGACAAGGATGAGGACGAATAAGAGGAGGACGTGGAAGAGGCTAAGGTGGAGGAGGACAAGGAGGACAAGGAATTGGAGTAGGATGAGGAGGCGGAGGAAGAAGATGAGGATGAGGATGAAAAGGAGGATGAGGAAGATGAGGAGGAAGAAGAGGACAAGGACAAAGATGAGGATGAGAAGGATGAGGACAAGGATGAGGACGAAAGGATGAGGAGGAGGAGAACAAGGATGAGGATGAGGAGGACAAGGATGATGATGAGGACAAATAAGAGGAGAACAAGGATGAGAAGGTGGAGGACAAGGAGGAGGATGAGAATGAGGAAGAGGCTGAGGTGGAGGAGGATAAGGAGGACAAGGAATTTGAAGAGGACAAGGAGGAGGAGGACGAGGAGGAGGAGGAGGAAGATTAGGAGGAGGAGGAAGATGAGGAGAAGGATGAAGAGGAGGAGAAAGACAAAAAGGAGGAGGACAAGGAAGAGGACGAGGAGGAGGAGGGGTAGTATAAGGAGCAGGAATTGGAGGAGGAAGAGGATAAGGACAAAGATGAAGACTAGGAGGAGGAGGAGGAGTAAGACGAGAATGAGAATGAGGATGAGGAGTTGTCTCGGTTTTTGGAGACAAAATTTTAGGAGGAAGCGCTCTGGAATGAGCACCTCCTCCAAAGGAAAAAGGGCCTCCCTTTTTCCTCCACCAATGAGACAAATGGGTCACAGTGAGTGAAAGTGGAAAAAAACAAACTGTTTATTAACACAAAACAAAACAGGGTAGAACAGGAAAAAAAAACCTCAAAATACAACAAATTCCTGGAGCGGGAATAGACACACGAGCTCAGACCAGCCGGGGTCACCCTGCAGGCTCCCCAGACCAGCGAGGAGGGAAGGGAGGAAGTGAGGCAAGGGGGAGGGAAGGGAAAAAAGAACAAGAAAAACCAACAGAACCTTTTTCCTGCTAGCTGGAACACAAAAGAAACCCAAAAAGCAGCACAGCGCTCTCGGTGCACTCCCTGCCGCGCCCTCCCCAGCCCCAGAGCCCCCGCGCGCCCCGGCCGTTAAACTGCCCCGCACTCGGGTCCTGTGGCTCCGGCCCCGGGCCCAGCTTAAAGAAACGGCGTCCTTGGGCACTGAGCGGATGGTTAAGGAATAAAGTGGCTTCATAACATCACCCCAGGACAGGAGTTGCAGGATGAGGACGACGAGGACAAGGACAAGGACAGAGAGGATGAGGAGGAGGAGGAGGATGAGGATTTGGAGAAGGAGGAGGAGGATGAGGACAAGGAGGATGGGGACGAGGATGAGAATGAGGATGAGAATGAGGATGAGGAGGATGAGGAGGCATAGGAGGATGAGGATGAGGAGGACAAGGACAATGATGAGGATGTGGAGCAGGAGGAGGAATTAGGATGAGGACAAAGATGAGGACAAGGAGGATGAGGACAAGGAGGATGAGGACTAGGAGGAGGAGGAGGACGAGGTGGAGGAGGAGGAGGTGAAGCTGTATGTGGCAGTGGTGAGGGCAGTGGTGAGGGCGGTGGTGGTGGAGAAGTGTCTGAAAGCAGGAGCAGTGATCGCCAGCAGCCCTGATCACATTCAGCATTTATTTGCTTTGCACTGAGGTGAATTTCATGTCAGTAGCAAACCTGGTGCTGTTCAGATGGTGAATAGCCCCCCTTTTTTCAGAGTGCTGACTGAGGGAAGCTGTTCTTTAAGTATGTCAGAATTAGAGGGGTGTCAGAAGAAGACAATAACTAAAATTGACTCAAAAATTTCTCAAAAAGTAGGGAGTGAAAAATCTGGGACAAGTTATGAAATTAAAGGACCCATGACTCAGATAATAACAATAAGAAAAAACCATAAAAGTTTAAAATCAATATTAATGTAAAAGAAGCAGATTGAGAAGATCTGTTCCGCATGTCCTTGAAGGTATGAGAATATTTAGTAGTTACAAAACAGCAATTCCTAAACAATTAATAAAACCAAAAAAACTCAACAACTTTTTCACAAGAAAGAGAGTGCAGAATACTTTGACATGAATTTTACAGGACCAGCCTGTGAAAAATATCATAAATTTCTTCTTGAAAATATGGAATTCATCATTCTTAAAAATAATGTCCTAGAAACACGAACGTCCTTGTGACTGGTCCATTATAGAAGTGGTCCCACTGTTGGGTGGAGACGTCAGAGATGAATTAATATTATTATTTTTCACATCTCTAATCAGAATCTTGCAGCTTAAATAATTTTAAAGCATAAAAAGCAATGAAAAGCCTCCTATAAGAAGTCAATTTATTTCACACTTTCAGAGACTTTGTAAGGCATCTTCTTTCCACTGTGACACACATTTCTTCTGCACTTCCTTTCTCTCTTCTCTGTGAACCATTTAACTTCAATGACAAGCTGATGAAATGAGTGTTATCAAACAGAGCAGGGATACAATATTAGGTTCCTAATCTATTGATACAAAGCTTTCTATGTTTACAGAAAAAACCTGCATGTTAACTTTCCTGAAGCATTTTCTCAATCACTTAAAAGCTGGGGCAGAACTGCCCTTCACAATTGTTGAAACAAGGGTAAGGAGCATTACATACTAGTCTATATTTTCCATCCTTTCTGGGTGTTCATTTATATGAGGTTGTAAATACATATTGAACCATTTCAATCTGTTTTGTGTCATTTACTTCTGTGCTTTATTACAGTAAGAAAGGGACTGCTAATATATTCATATTGCACTAATACCTGGAAACAATCAACCATATAACTCAGTCATTACACACCATGATAAATATTAATGCAATTTTAAAAGGGAAGAAATAAATCTCCCTGACTAATATTTCTCCAAGATGCGCAGAAATTTCTGGTGTCAGTATGTGCATCTCCAACCTGACTAAAATCTATCTTTATTGGATGAATGGGCAATCTGAACTGTTATGCAAATATGACCTTCAAGAAAGTTGAGACAGGGAAAAAAATAAAATAAAAAAAGACATAACTTTAGCTGTCCAGAATTATCTTGTAGTTGCTTCTTAATTCTAAATGAGAGACCAGAATTATCTTTTTAGATGCTTCTTTTCTTCTAACTGAAGGACTAATTATGCATTAAGGTCTAAAGCTTAACAAAAACCACCTATTTGTATTATTTTTAATAAAAAATGTGAACTGTAAATTTGCTTACTGAGCCTTAGATTCTGAAAACAAATTTGGGAACACATAGAATGTGATGGTTTCATCTGGGTTGGAGTTAATTTTCTTCATGGGGGCTGGTATGGGGCTGTGTTTTGGATTTTTGTTGATAATACAAAGATGTTTTTGTTATTGCTGAGCAGGGCCTACACAGAGCCAAGGCCTTTTCTGCTTTTTGTACTGCCACATTGGCAAGGAAGTTGGAGATGCAGGGGAGGTTGGGAAGAGACACAGCCAGGGTAGGTGACCCAAACTGATCAAAGGGATATTCCAGACCAGGTGACATCATGCTCAGTATATAACGTGGGGGAACAAGAAAGAAGGGGGGGACATTTGCAGTGATGGTGTTAGGTCACCTTTACATGTGATGGAGCCCTGCTCTCCTGGAGATGGCTGAACACCTGCCTGCCCATGGGAAGCAGGGAATTAATTCCTTGCTTTGTTTTGCTTCTGGGCAGTTTTTGCTTTCCCTATTAAACTGTCTTTATCTCCACCCATGAGCATTTACCCTTCTGATTCTCTCCCCAGTCCTGCTGGTAGGGGAGTGAGTGAGTGGTTCTGTGGGCCTTGGCTGCTGGCTGTGGTTAAACCATGACACTTAAAAACAAACAGTATCCAATGGTTTGCAAGCTCTATGATCCAAAGACAGACTTCAGTAGAATACTCCTGTTAAAGGATTTTTTTTGTCTTTTTTTTCTAGTATCTGCACAAACTGTATGTTGCTTCCTAAGATTCTGCAAGCAAAATCCATGCTGTAACAGCTGAAGACAGAATGTTCCAACTCAAGCACATATATAAAATGTATGAGATGGGCATTGAATTAAGAACATTCCTACAATTCTAGCAGTTTCCAAGAATGTGACTCATCTACAAGTTATAAGGCACCTGTAGTAACTGCTGCTGTTGGCAAAATGCAGCACAGCTATGAGGCGGGTTTATGCTCACACACAGCAGGGTGAGGATGTGAGAGTTACTGAGCTCCATTCATCTCCCTCTTTAGGAAACACTAAACCCTTTTACCTCATTGTCTCATATGCAGCAACCCAGAATTTGAAGGCTATAAAGAATATCCATTCTGAAGATTGTCAGTGCCTGAAGCCTCAGATTTGATCACTTCTTTTTTTCTGCAGACAAATGATTAGGCTGTGACTAGGTGACCTGAGGTTAAGCTAAACAAACAAGATGTGGAAAAGTGCTGGACACCAAATAAGAAATTGCCAAATGTGACAAATAAGAGCATAAGAAGCCAAAAAACAAAGATAAAGAAAATTGCATGTATTTCCCAGGTGATTAATGATAGAATCAAAAAATAGCTTGGGCTGGAAAGGACCCTAAAGGTCATCTAGTTCCAACCCTGCTGCCATGGACAGGAATACCTTCCACTAGACCAGCTTGCTCAAAGTTCCATCCAACCTGTCCCTGAACACTTCCATGGATGGGGTATCCACAGCTTCTCTTGGCAACTTGTTTCAGTTTCTCACCACCCTCACAGTCAATAATTTCTTCCTAATATCTAGTCTAGATTTACCTTCCTTCAGCTTAGAGACATTCCCCCTTGTTCTATCACTACATGCCCTTGTCCGAAGTCCTTTTCCATCTGTTTTGTGGGCTCCCTTCAGGTGCTGGAAGTCCACACTAAGCTCACCCCAGAACCTTCCCTTCTCCAGGCTGAACTACCCCAACTCTCTCAGCCTTTCTTCATAGAAGAGGTGTTCCAGCTCTCTGATCACCTTTGTGGCCCACCTGTCAGAGACTGAAATATTATAGTTTATGACTTAAACATTTTCATGAAGGAAATGTGTTACATTTCATACATGTTACAAAAGCTGCAGAGAAGACACCTAACCCTGAGAGACTGAAATATTATAGTTTATGACTTAAACATTTTCATGAAGGAAATGTGTTACATTTCATACATGTTACAAAAGCTGCAGAGAAGACACCTAACCCTGAATGGGGCCCTGACTGGGGCCTTACACCGCTCCCTGATGAAGATAAGATAAAGTAACAACTCAGGGCTGGGGACATTCACAAAGCACAGGCTTAACACCTGCAAGGTGGAAACCACAGCCCCAGGGCTATCAGCTGCCAGGCTCCCACAGACCCTCGAACCAAGGGGTGGAGGGAGGAGAGGCTTTGGGTGTCTTGGAAAAGCCTCTGGTCAGAGGTGCAGTGACCGTGCAGAGGAGCCCAGCTGAGGGGTGCTCACTGGGGGGGGAAGCTTATCCACAGCAGAAGGGGGTGACATGGCCCATCAAAGGAGCCCCCCTCAAAGGGGTCCCCAGACCTTGCACCAGAGCACCAGAGATGATGCAACAGACCCTCAGTGTTGCAAGGTACAGTGTCAAGCTTATTTACCAAAATATGAATATTGATCTATGTATCGATATCCAACTGAGACAGACAAAAACTCTCTAACAGTTTAGAGTTAGAAAGTGCATGTTTTATTTGGCACCAGGCACTGCGTGGTATAGCTCCCTAAGACGCAGGGCCCCGATACAAGCAAACATGATACTTTTTATTTCCAAATATTATGAATATCCAAAATACAAATGCATATTCATAACATTAACACCTCCCATTCTCTGCTTC